>NC_092637.1:62952877-63252877 GCF_039555335.1 Amphiura filiformis
GCACTAGTCAGACACCTAGTCTAAACCAATCAATAATCCTATTGTTGAAGAGGATAATTAGCTTCTACCTAAGTCTATAGACTTTTCAAATATCTCTAGTCTTTGTTTGCTTTGGCTAAATCCTGTTCAAGTGGTGGATTACAAAGCATTGTATTTTGTCTAGAACACTGTGTAGTGTGTACTTTCATGTTGGACAAAATTAAGTCCACTTTTTTAGAAAACTTCAAAGAAAATACAGAGTGTGTTGCAAATGTGATTTTGAATTCAAGAATCATTATCCATTTTTTTTACAAAATGAAAGCAAAAAATGCATAAAAATGTGTTTTGCAATATAATATTTGTCATTGCTATGTGATGTGTGTGGGGGTGTGTTTGTACATGTATATATGAAGAGCTTTGTTTCAAAACCACTTACATCTACTTGCCCAATTTTGAGAACACATAAAAAAACATCAAAATAATCACTGATATAAGGTGTTTTTCATCCTATCCAAGCATCCCGCCAAAAACTGTTTTTGTTGCGAACCCCCGGGGGGGTTAATCCTGTGAAGAATGCTGTTTATTGTACATTAGTACAAGGACATTTTAGCTTAAATGCATATCAATGGATTAGTTCAGACTCTATTGAAATGTTTTATGATTCAAAGAAAAAAATAGAGGGAAAAAAGGAGCACAAACTTGAAATTGTTTTGGGGGCGCCCGCTACGGCACGGCCCCTTATTTGGCTTGACTTTGAAAAAAATCTTCTAATTTCGGTATTGCTAAATTGACCTTTAGAAATAAAAACACAACTTGCTTGGTTTTGATTTTATTATTGTTTACTAATATGCACGGGATGAAATCTTGTGCATATAGGCCCGTTATCCTTTGTTTAAAATACAAAATTAAAAACACCAAATAAACCGAGGCCTTTGTATTGCTTAAACCAGTTTACCACTTCTTAGAACCCGATATACGGTGTGTATACCATAATATTAATAACGAGGTAGCAAAACGCCTCTTAAACTATATGATGACCTTCGTTTGTTAATTACCATGATAAAATCCATATATTGGTCATGCAATATGGTGGCACAATTGGTGACAAACTGTTCTCCATTGTCGTATTTTACAATTGCATACAATTTAAACTCTTTACACTTGACAAAAAATTTTATACTTCGATTGCAAATAGGCTTAGAAAGAAGTATATTTAGTATGTAGTTTGGTATATTGGTGATGAAACTGTAATTATGTAATCCTTGTCATTCTTAATTTTGCACTAAATTTCACATATTCACATTGATTGCTACGCCACTGATATATTATCAAAGGCAAAACATTATATTGTAATAGGCCTACATTTGTGTATAAATAGTGAAGCCTAGCATAATAGAAGCGTCATAAGTTCAACTCACATTTTTTTATAATCTTCTGTATTTGTATGCGACATTGCAAAACAACATATTAATATGAAAACATTACAAACATTTTAAATGTAAATGCTTCATCATTTATGCATATTGCATACCTACGTTTGCATAACTACGTTTATGTTAACAAATGCACGTACTGTAAGTGTCTTGTATTCTTTAAAACGTTTACAAACTATATTTCAACGTTCAGAATATAAATGTACATATAAAAATTATTTTGAATTCCACATACAACCAATCAAATTTGGCTCTTTCCATAAATCATGTTACTCGTGCATCACTTTTGAATTTACAGAACAACGAATCAATGCCTTACCTATAGAGACCAACATCCCAGCAAACACAAAAACGTTTTTAAAACGTTCTAAATAAGTTATATTTTGGGTTTTGGTTTAGGTAAAAACGTTCTAATAACATTTAAATGTCGGGTATAGGTCATGAAATCGTTTTTAAACGTTTTGTATGAAAACACACTACAACAATACACAATACAATTTGCACCTAGCAAACACAGAAATGTTCTTAAAATGTTTTTTTTACAAAACGTTTTAATAACATTTAAATGTCGGGTTATATAAAGGTCGTGAAAACATTTGAAAAATGTTGTGGTGAATATTTTGGGCGAACATTTTTTGCAAAATATTTTTTCAACCCAAAAATAACATTCTGTTTAGAATGATTTGTACCAAGTTTTCAAATATGTTTTTGGAATGTTATTAAAACGTTTCTATCCCTTTATATAACCCGACATTTAAATGTTTTCTGTAAAACATTTGTGTTTGCTGGGCAGTAAATTACCAACAAATGTTATTTAATGTTATGAAAACGTTTTATACCATTAATGTACCTTTTATATAACCCGACATTTAAACGTTTTCTGACAGCCTTTTATAATCTTTTGCGAATGATGTCGAAAACGTTTTGTTTGCTGGGATATCCATTAAGATAACAATACATCGAAATACTGTTGCTATTTATTACTAAACCATTCAACCCTTAATTCACTATTTCAAAAATAATACATGCATCATGTAATTTGTTGTCAAAAAAACTTATAAATAAGTATGTGCACACGTGTGCACCAATATCCCATTTTCAGCGAGTATAGCTCTTAAACCTAGCTATTATTCAACCCGTCTGAATGATTATAGCAACTTAAATATGTCTACATTAATACCATGTATATATGTACAAATTTACAACTTTTAATATATATTTTTGCACAACCATATCTCAAGTTAATATAAACATTTCACTAAAGTCTTTCATGTTTATAAACGATACACAAAGGTTAACATTGCCATTTCATGTAACGTAATAATTACTTCACACTTCTTTATAAGTCTTGCCGTATGTTATCTCAATGTCTATGTCTATATTTTTCAAGTGTTCAATAAAAAAATACATAACGTGTCTACAGATTTCTTATTTCTGTCTTCATCCGATGCTGTCGACCACAGTAACAAACATTCCTCCTTAATAATATCCTCAATACAATACACCCCCCCCCCATATTTTACCATTCACAACCAATATCAAATACCAATTTATACATTTTACTTCAACCAATCTTGTTAAATCCCATGCGTTCCCTTGCACCTCGCCTACTCCAATATATTCTTTAAATTTAATATTCTTATCTTCGTTGCTGATGAAATTCTTTGAATAAATCAAACCCCTTGCATTTCCTCACATTACATCCAAGCTCACATTGGGTACCCCCATTCTTTTTTAAAGGAATTGTGGGTTGACTTTTCATTGAAAACTGCAGCCATTTTAAGTTATCACAGGTTTTTTAAATGATGACAGCTTCCTGAGAGAGAGAGTCTCTTTCAAAACCTCACTGAAATCCTCACAAAATAATATAAAACATAAGAAATTAAATTTGTTTTGTGAGGATTTCAGTGAGATTTGAAAAGACGTCCTAAAATTGATTTCTTATGTTTTATATTATTTTGTGAGGATTTCAGTGATGTTTTGAAAACGTCCTGAAATTTGCTTTCTTATCAAAACCTCATAGAAATCCTCACAAAACAATATAATACATAAGAAACCACATTTTAGGACGTTTTTTAAAAAACCTCACTGAAATCCTCACAAAACAATATAAAACATAAGAGAGCAAGTTTTAGGACGTCTTTTTTAAAACCTCACTTATCAAACATAAAAAAAAAAGTTTCTTTTTTAAAACCTCACTGAAATACATTGTTACGAGTCGTACTGACTCAAGGCCAAAATCACGTTTTACCCAAATTCACACGAATGCACAACACAAATACACTGACAAAATCTAAGTCTTTAATTGAAAGTAAAATATGATTGGTACAATATATGATAACAAATGCACATACAAAATAATCACCCAATCACAATAATATTTTAACTACTCAGTACTTAACCAGCAGTCTTCCTATGGGTGATCATAGAGTTCTTGCACTGTTCTGGACGGCTGATGTAAATGTCCTTATTCACATGTCCTGCGAAAATCAGCGAAGTCCATTGTACACTTGCATTTATATATCCTTGCGTATAAAAATCCTTACACAGAAATGGTGCTGCTTTCTCCAAACACGTAACCCCTTGCGCTGTTATCCAAACACTTTTAAGGAGTTAAAACTCCTTGCGCCGTTCTCTATCTCCAAAATGGTGCTATTTTCACCTTTCACGCAATTTCTCCAGGAAACAGGCCGTTTCCACTTACTTTGACAGATGTGTTGTTTCATAAACCAGACTTCATCAAGTCGACAGAAGAATATAATTTCCTTATAATACAATAAAATGGGGATTTTTTTATTCATATTCGCCAAATTTAGAAAGTTGAGTCCTGCATTACCAGCCATTTTGAATATATATTTATGCAAATTACCATTTTGTCCCCTAATGTCCTTTCTTGGAAGGGGTACGCCCTTTGACGTAAACTAGATCTTCTCCGACAACACTGGAAGGCAGTAGTACATTGACTACATAAAATATTTCTGGGTCGCAATTTCCTTTCTTTGAAGGAATTGGACTGTAAGCACATTTGCTTGCCCAGTACGACATTCAATTGTGAAGAATTATGTTTACATTTTCTTATTTATCAAGCACTGGGAAAATCACATTATTTTAATCCAATTGCTATTTCACAACACATGATGTGATCCTGGAAAATCCCAAGCCTCAATTTTAACATCAACCTTTCTCATTACATCACTTCCCGTGAGTTTTCCCAGTTATGGTGTCATTTTCACTTAACAATCTCAGGGGAATTCCCAACTATCCCAAATTAGAAATGATTCAATTTGTTGTTGCTCAATTTGATGGAAGAAAGGGGAATCCCTAAAAAGTCTCATAGATTTTAATAATTATTGTTAACAATGACAAATAATCAAATCAAATTACTCAGGGCAATATCAGCCAGCGCCAGTCATGCACAAACAAAATGATACAGTGCATTGTGAGGTTTTCGTACCTCACTCACATTATCGCCCTCTATCGTCAACATCACGGCCGGCCACCATCTTTAAAGTTCGCATATTCTGATGTTGACGATAGAGGGCGATAATTTGAGTGAGGTACGAAAACCTCGCAATTCAAAACGTCCCTAAATCGTCTCGCAATTGTTATTATTCGCATTATCATTTATCACCATTCCGAAATGTTCCTTTTTCAGATTACGATTCAATGCATTAACTCTGTTTCTGATTTCTTTTGTATGTTTCCAGTCACTTGGATCATTTGATAATGATCCAAATCATCGAAAGGCTTTCTCTTTAAATAATCCCGTTCCTGAAAAAGTTTTTTATATTCAGGTGTTGGAAGGCAGTAGTACATTGACTACATAAAATATTTCTGGGTCGCAATTTCCTTTCTTTGAAGGAATTGGACTGTAAGCACATTTGCTTGCCCAGTACGACATTCAATTGTGAAGAATTATGTTTACATTTTCTTATTTATCAAGCACTGGGAAAATCACATTATTTTAATCCAATTGCTATTTCATTTATCACCATTCCGAAATGTTCCTTTTTCAGATTACGATTCAATGCATTAACTCTGTTTCTGATTTCTTTTGTATGTTTCCAGTCACTTGGATCATTTGATAATGATCCAAAAATCATCGAAAGGCTTTCTCTTTAAATAATCCCGTTCCTGAGAAAGTTTTTTATATTCAGGTGTTATACATGGTGGAAGATAATCTTTTATTATCTGGTATTAAAATGTTCATGCTTGTAGCAGATACTAAGAAACATATTTTCCACAGTTCCCAAGCATCATATGGATAATCATCGATGGCAGTTATATTTCTCCAATCAATACATGACAAATCATTAGCAAATTCATTTACTGAAGACTACCCATTGCCAACAGAGAACAAGCAGACCTCGCCTACCTGCTAATGTAAACGTGTTGGTGGCCCTGAAAAGAACCGTTCACTGAAGACTGCCCCTTGTCAACAGAGTACAAGCAGGCCGCGTCTCTCTCCTAATGTAAACGGTTTTGGTGGCTCAGAAAGAGCCGTTCACTGAAGACTGCCCCTTGTCAACAGAGTACAAGCAGGCCTCGTCTCTCTGCTAATGTAAAAGGTTTTGGTGGCTCAGAAACAGCCGTTCACTGAAGACTGCCCCTTGTCAACAGACAGAGTACAAGCAGGCCTCGTCTCTCTGCTAATGTAAAAGGTTTTGTCAATATAGAACAAGTAGATCTCGCCTATCTGCTGATGCAACTGCAGAGAGTTTGCAACAAAGTAGGTTGCCCGTTCCTCTTTGAGCGATTATAAATTAAACAGGCTGCCCTTGTCTATGAGGTCAGTGATCATACAGATTGATGTCAGATGATCATTTGCATTCAAATGATCATCTGAGATTTTGAGTTTTAAAATGCTTGCACAATTGTGATATAAAATTGGATCGATTGAGCCCATATTTGTTGGTAGAGCTATGAGTTTTAAAATATTCCAATATTTAAAACTCATAGCGAGACCAATAATATTGGGCGTAAAACATCCAATTTTATCATTATTATGCGTTGGATCCAATATTTTCATACACTTGGATTCATCAAAATATAATAATGTTTCAAATTGGCGCTACATGCATATTTCAAAGTCTTAAGACCCCCGGTTAGGATTACAATTTTGATCATACCTTCAGGGTTGCGGAATTGCTTGGGGTGATATATTGTTTGCCAACTCGAGAATCTAAAAAGTGGGGTTGTTGTTGGGGGGTAGAAACGTCAAAAAGGGGGGAACGAAGATTTTTGGCACATCCGAAAGGGGGGTAGCGATTTTTGGCAGGCCATTTCACCACCCTGGGGTACACATAAATGGACAGCCCCTTATCTCCCATGCATATAACCAGCAATGCACTCTCTTCTTAGATTGCGAAAGAGCTTACATTATTAGCATTTAAAACATTTAAAGTTTACAAGATTGAGTTTGTTTATGCAATTATCACAACACACAGGAACATTCTTTCCTGCACTAGGTTGTTCTATTTAAAGTCGTAATTTCAACCATGACATCCTAACCTTTCCAATTCCTGTTAAGGTTTTGGATCAATCGCACAGTTTCAATATTTAAAGGGACATCAGAGATTTTAAAATGCTTAAAAAATTGTCACTCAAAATTGACCCAACATTCACACTAAAATCAACATACCTTCATTGGGGTCGCCGGGTTGCCCACTTTTCGGAATTTCTTGGCGTGAGATATTGTTTGCCGACTCTAGAGTTTAAAAAGTGGGGGTATGTGAGGCCCGGGGGGGTAGAGACAATACAAAAAACAATCACTCGGACTACATTTTGACGATGCGTGCTATTTTACCAACATGGCGCGATATATGTACCTTAAAGTAAGTAAAGGTAAAAGAGACGATTCGGTATAAACAGTGATCGGAGTGCCCATCTCTCTTTCATTGGCGATTGGGCCATGTAATGTTGCTATAGGTGGATCGCTACACCTCCTCTACAGCGAGCCTGTTACCTTCCCAGCATTTAAGAATGCCGGTACCCATTTAAACACCTGGGTGGAGAGGAGTAATCGAAATAAAGTGCCTTATTCAAGGACACAACACGATGGCGTCGCCGGGGCTCGAACCCGAAACCTTCCGATTATGAGTCAGTGCCCGTTCCGCTAGGCCACCGTGCTCCCAAATTACTACCTTGGTGTGAGATTTTACTACCTATAGCTTTAGCGAGAGAGAGAGTGAAAAAGTGACATGCCCCAATGTGTGAGTTTGCTACGCTGGGGTTGTAGTTGTATAATTTGAACTATAATTTTATATGGCGCTAGAATAAGCTTAATAGTCACATAAAATGGCATTTTAATACTATCACAGGCCAGTTTGAGCAGTACAAGCTGATGACAAAATATCAGATCCAATAAGTATCACAAACCTTGCAGTTTTTGCAATCTGGCATGGGAGGGTTGGTTACGTTCACATTTAGAGAATCATTAATAGCCCCAATGTTGACATTTTTTCACAGAGCATCTAGGCAGCAAACACAAAACGTTTTATTTTGGGCTTTTGCTTTGGTAAAAACGTTTTAATAACATTTAAATGTCGGGTTATATAAAGGACATGAAAACGTTTTAAAATGTTCTGTATCTAAACACACTACAAAAATATTTTGAAATGGTTTCAAAATATTTTCTGCAAAAATTTTTTGCCAAATATTTTGTCAACACTTAAATAACGATATGTTAGAATGTTTGCAGTAAGTTATTAAAAAAATGTTATTGAATGCTATAAAAACGTTTTATACCTTTATATACCCTTAATATATAATCCAACATTTAAACGTTTTCTGGCAACCTTTTCTAACCTTTTGCGAATGATGTCGAAAACATTTTGTGTTTGCTGGGTAGGTCATCAGACAGTATGCGTAAGGTTGGCATTATTTTGAAGATCCAAAATTTCGACAATAGAATAGTCGTGGACGCAGCGTGTGGTAAATATGTATGCTTAAACTGTATGCCTAATGTAAATCGTGTTGGGCCTCCTATTTCACCATTTCTACTCGAAAGTGTACCCTATTTTGTAAATACTTAACATTTTCTGCATTTTGTGGTCTACTGCGGTTACCTAATTGAGGGCAGTAGTCAATAATCATGATAGATTGCCTTGCTAAATATGATTGAAATGAGCAGATGAAGACAGTGTATGAGGAAAGTTAAATTATGCGAAGAGTGAGATGGTGAGTGGCATTACGTCACGATTCTATAATATGTGTCCCATTCTAAACAATAGGCGCCATTTTGCATCCAACATGTCATGATGTTATTCACGTATCGTAATATTTAGGTTAAAAAGTACATTTGATAACATTTTTACAAGTTTATATATACAATGGAAATATCGATTAAATCTGCTGCTTGCATTCAAAATAAATAATGAGTTTGACATTTTGGCAACACTATAAAATATAGACCCGTACGATGTGCCTTATAGAGTTGGGAAATTTTTTTATTTTGAAACGCAAAAATGTTAACCCCCAAAAAAGCTAACGGGCGAAGTTCAGATCTGTGAAATTCTTACACTAAAAGACACAAGTTCTTGCTTAATGTAGAGCACCAGCATTTATTTAAAAATAAAAAGCATTATAAGGTTATATCTGACATAACTAAAAAAATACAAGTGTTGTTTTTTATTACTAAATTAATTCCAAAGCAAAAAGGCGTATCTTAGAATTATGACTGATGATATTAGTTTGATGACGTGTATTTATCCGCTGCTAACAGCCGTTCTAACAATATGTAGGAATTCTTCATTGCCGCTCTGCTAGTTTTGAGAGATTAGTATATTAAATTGATAAGAAGTACAAACATTCCCTTATCCCTTCCATTGCCCATTCCCCTCAATGAATGCTGAGTGCCTGGAAAGCCCAATGTCAAAAGTGCATTCATCAATATTGAATTGGAGGAGAGCGGTGGCGATTTACGTTTAGATTACCAAATTGTGCCATCATTATTTTCCTTGATTGTAGGTAAATTCTCGCTATTCACAATAAGGGCGCCGCCAGCGGTTTGCGATGTAATCGTGATGTATCATGGGAAAAGGTCGACATCCAAGTCCGCGCAATACGAATATTACCATGCTATTACATAGGAACACGTGACAGTATTTTTTAGTTTGTCAATATAACGGTGTTACACGCGAATCGATACTCAATAATATCTAATAATGTGATTTGAAATGTGCACAATTAATTTTTCTCTATCGATTTGCGTGTAATACCGTTATATTGACAAACTAAAAAATATTGTCATTGACCAATCATGTTAGATCTTTTCATTACGCGGAGCCAGTGGATGCATCCTCGTTCCAGAGAGAGAAAACTCTTGCCAAAATTAATGTTTACTATGGGGATTTTAAATGAATCGATTGTAAATAAACCACGACCAGTTGTACAGGATCAATACCATTGTTTGATTAGTGTATAGTCAATGTATGTGTCATGTGTGTGGCGTGTTTGTTTGTTTGTTTGTCTACTGTGTCAGGCCAGGATCACGGACACCCACGTTACTGATACTGTCATACTATCACGGTGATCATATTGTTGAATGTTGTTGACTTTAAAATAATCATGATGCAGTCATGTCTACAGTAGAATTCACCACGACCTTTGAAGGACTTAAACCCCATTAAAAGCTATTAAACCAAGATAACACTCAATGAAAACAGCTCAACTATGTTACATCAGATCTTCTCTGGTTAAATACACACTGCACTTGTGTCTGTTTTACCTGTGCAATGAGCAATGAGCTGGTATTATAGTTTCAGTTGGGTGAACGATTATAAAGCGAACGCAAGGTAACAATACTGTGGGCTTTTGTTTACGAAATGAGACAATAGTCTGCTTATTGTTAACCAGCGTTCTTGAAAATGAGAAGCTTAATGACTTAACACGGTTTAGAAATAATTTCTTCATATTTTTTGGTGTTATCTGTCGTTTACATATCCTTCCTAAAACACTAAAGTACCAATATTTCCAAACACCTAAATTAGCTAAAAATTTAGGACATGTTACAAAACTATATTTTCTAGAATTTCAGAGAATACTTTAAATATTGGCCGGTTATTTTTACACAGTGACGTCAACTAGGCAATGGCCTACTATTACACTAACATACACTATTTGTAGAGGTCACGCGTCAATGGTGAGCGCACTGAGTATTGTGTATTGGAAAACGGACAGTAACTACAGTATGTATGGCCTACTACTAGTATATAAAGTAAATCCGAACTGGTTTGCAGTTTGCTGAAGGTCGAATTCCGCAGGGACACCGCGCAAGTTATACAAATTAGCTCCCGGCGATACACTGCAGATCGCAGAACTGTGTGCATAGTTTACCACCACTCTGCCTAGCTATATAGTTATGTACAATACTGTATGAGTTTCTTATGAGTGCATGTCCATCTTAATAATAAGTCAGTTCGTACTTTTCATAAACTACTTTTTGAATCATAAATTTCGTGGCCGAGGATATCTTGCAACTACGTGACGCTCGTCTGGCAAATTCTTAATGAATAAATTCGCTTCACGTAATGAGTAAGTCGTACTTAATTGGTCAGTTTTACCTCCGAGTAATGAAAAACTCTAACATGGTCATGATTGGTCAATTTGGCTCCACGGAGCAAAAAGTCAGCTACGCGTAGCAGCTCCACGTTGTGGCGGTTGCGGCCTACCATATTAGTATCCCATATGATATTTCTATTGCAAGAAAATTTTATTTGTTGTCAGGTTTTATCTAATAGGTCTGTCACACTATGACGGACTGGATCCACGTACATCACCGAATACAAAAATATTTTATTCGGTGGAAAAATCACCAGTCCGGCAGAAGATTCGGTGGGATTTTGGGTCCGATTCCCGTTCGTCTCTCTATGCGTTGTGGCCGCTAATAATCCTGCAGGCGTCTTATATCCGATCGTTCAACGTCCGACAAATGACCGGATTTGGGGGTCCGATTCCCGTTCGTTTCTCTATGCGTTGTGGCCGCTAATAATCCTGCAGGCGTCTTATTTTCGATCGTTCAACGTCCGACACATGACCGGATTTGGGGGTCAACGTCCGACAAATGTCCGGATTTGGGGGTCCGATTCCCGTTCGTCTCTCTATGCGTTGTGGCCGCTAATAATCCTGCAGGCGTTTTATATTCAATCGTTCAACGTCCGACAAATGACCGGCGAATCCGTCGCATGTGGCACCAACAGGGACGTCCACCCTATCAGAAAAGTGGGGGAGGAGAGGGTGTTTGAGAGGGTTTTTAACCCCTTAGAGGCAGTGACGTAGCAAGCACTTTTTCAGAGGGTGAACAAAGTGGGGAAAGACAACTTTTAAGGGGGAAAATTTTGACGAAAATGGCCAAATATTGGCTAATAAGTACAAAAGGGCTACAAATCTGATATATCAGGGCAACCAGCGTCCGGGGGCAATAGAGGTGAGAAACCTTTGGACAGTGAAGGCCCAATTGAAGCCATTTGTCATTTTTTGGATCAATTTTAGCACTATTATTGGGTACTATTTTAGTACCGAAAGAAACGAAAGCCTAATTGAAGCCATTAAAAAGTTTTCACCATTATTGTATAATATAAACAATTGTTTTAAAAATAACACGTGGATGTCCATAGCAGAAGCAAAAAGGAAGACTTGTCCATTTTTGAAAATGAAGGTCCAATTGAAGCCATTTGCATGGGGACTGTAGGGCCTATTTACATTATTAGGCCTAGTCCTATTGTGTATAAATTTAGTTTTAAAAATGTAAAATTTGGAAAATTGTTTTTAGTGCATCATTTTTACACTATTATTGCCTTAAACAAAAAATAAAGAAGGCCCGATTTGAATTTGCAAAATTTAAAATGTTACACTGATCCACTGACACTTAGATATAAGACTTCAGACTCGTAATTTCAGGTAAAGCATGCATGGATTGATATGTTAAAGTCAGGAATAGACCTATAAGTCCGTCTTTTAAATACTGACTTTGGTGACAAAATATCACGGGCCCTGCATATGGACTGGCCGGCAGTAATTTTCACAGGCTTTTTGGGCCAAGGAACCACATTTAAGCACTGTCTATAATAATCACAGGCCTATACTTAGGCTTACTAGTACTACTGTCCTGGGCCTACTCAATAACGTATATACAATTTAACCTTTCCATGTTTTCTCTTCTTTTTTCTTTCTTGTCAATCACTAAAACTGGTAGGAATTTGATATTGCGTCCTCTACCCTTCAGAAAGTGCCCCTCCCTCAATACTACTTACATTCATAGGCCTACTACTAAATTACGTGCAATTTAACTTTTTCTCTTCTCTTCTCTCTTCAATTTTTCTCACTTTCTTTTCTTTTTTCTCTCCTTTCCCCCTTTTTTCTACTTGTCAGTCACTAAAGTACTGGGGGAAATACGATATTGCGTCACACACCCTTCAGAAAGTCCCCCCCCCCATGATCGATGCACATGTTCGCCATAGGCCTACATCCGGCACAAGCGCCTGCGAAACACCCGCGGTATATAAACGAAAGAATATAACGAACAAACCCAGGGTATTATACAGAACAGTACGAACACACATCGGACAACTTCCGAACATGTGTATTCGGCACACTCCGTTTCAAGTTTTGTGCATGCACAAAACTTGAAACGTATTGTCGACGGACAAAACAAACATCACCTAACACGAAACGCATTTGGCGGATAATAACAGGACATATGAAGAACATAAAACGAACATTGACGAACACTAACGGATTTGCTAAAATACCATCCGTTTCTTATACGGAGGACCGATCCGGTGTAGTGTGACACTAAGACGGTCTGGATCAACGTATTTGCAACGAACACGGGCCGAGTGCAACGAACAAAGAACGAACATGAACGAAAGGAGAGCGAACAAACTCCGGCAATATGCAGCACCATACGAACACACATCGGATAAATACCGAACATGTGTATTCGGTACACTCCGTTTCAAGTTTTGTGCATGCACAAACTTGCCGACGGACTTAACGAACATCACCTAACACGAAACGCATTTGGCGGATGATAGCAGGACATAAAAAGAACATAAAACGATCATTGACGAACAACAACGGATTTACTAAAATGCCATCCGTTTCTTGTACGGAAGACCTATTCGGTGTAGTGTGACAGACCTATAAAATACACTAACTGGAAATTAAATACACTAATTAGTGAGGACCGGTATTTTGCTGTGGATATGTTTAACTGCAATTTGCGGGTAAAAATTTGAAATCCTGGGTAAAAATTGTGATCATATTCAACTCTTTGAGAAAATAATAATATAAAGGAATGCATGTAAAATCCAGCTGCAATACAATGTACATTATTGACACACTATCACTCTCTTTATCTACGGCAATAATAGAATATCGATTTCAATCGAATTGAATACAGTGCTCAGTTTTGAGTTTGTAGTTGACTACTAAGCGACCTAAGCGATCGATTGCTAGCCAATCAGATAGAACTCCTTTTCTTGCGTTCGGTGAAATACCACTCGCCCGTCGCTCACCAACGGAGTATTAAATTTATATTTATCGTATAGGACGTCGACACTGTGCACCTGTTTCACATGTTTTATCATCTCTTTGTAATACTTACAAAAAACCCTCAATCTATTCATTTCACCTCCTTTAAACAGGGAGTTTCCCTAATGGTGTAATGCAATCCCTCGTTTTAATAAATTGTCGTTACTCTTTTGTTCATGAAAAACCAAAAATCACCAGATTAAGAAGAGGGGCAGAACTTTTCTGCAATCATAACATCTAAAGCTAAATGTATATTCCTGTACTTAGCTGAGCGAGAACGATTGGTCTTTACCCAATGATGTAGAGCGCTTCTTATTACGTTGGACACTACACGTGCTTTACTTATGTTCGGCTCAATAGGGTACCGACAATTCAAAGAGATTGACTCGCTTGTCTGCCAAAATAAAACATTGTCTGCTTTTTGGGATGCTGCAATTATGACAAATAAGACAATTATGAAAAAAGAACGAAATAATAACAAAACTATAAAAAGTTATTTATTACATTTAATTACATTTAAAGCCATTTGTTAAAGAGGATGCATTCAATGTTTTTCGAATTTCAGAAATGTACACGATTATACATGTTTTAATAAACTAACCAACGCGTACGGTTGTTTATAACACATGGCTATGGCGTACGGGATGTCACAACACATCAAAAAGACCGGCCTCGACGGATTGACACGCATTGGCGACATAGACTTCGGAATTGATAACAATAATAATGTGTTTTTGGACTCAACAACAGCGCAAAACGCCCATTGACATGACTCATGGGCTAAAAGAGCATCACCCATGAGAGCAGCACGCCTGGATCCCAGATCCTGCTTGCAAAACATAAAAGTAGATGAATAAACTACCATTTCTAAAAGAAATACTGCCGCGACCGATTGCGTCAGACCCATAAACATGATATATATTATATCATTTACAGGTAAGATACAGTCATACAAAATCATCAGATTAAATAGCAATTGTCTATGTTTTGCCGCATTTGATCGGCTCAAAATAAAATGGGGATATATCTGACAATGAAAACTAACATTTTGTGAACAAAGATAAATAAATTTCTCATGGAAATGTTCCAATTTGGATCAATATCAGCAAATTTCTCATAAATCCATATCATTGTATTAACTCATTCAGTTTTGCAAAACCAAAATGTTAGCTCTGAAGATAGTAAAGGCAAATACGTGTTATGTCTTTATACGAATAAAGAGTTTAACCCAATCACGAGGTACCAATGAAATGGTTTCCATGGAAACGGATGATGTCAATCTGAACAACAAGTATATCACCGCATAACTTTGACTTGTCATTTCCATAACGAATTGGACGATCACGTTTGACGCTTAAGTTGGCTTTACTAAGATTACCGAGACATATCAACCGGTTTACCTATCGCTAATAGCAATTGCCTCGTGGGACGAGGATAAGCAACTACTACTTATTCATTACGTGACAAACATCTCTTACTGGTAAGTTTATAAGGCCCAGTTTATATATGTGACGTGTCATGTCAAAAGCAGACACTTTTGGGCAGGATCGTAAATGGAGAAATAGCCAAAAATTCTGCCCGCGGGTGACTTTTTCACAATTTGGGTTTGTTGCAAATTTGTGATGTTATTAATGTTAAAAATATTGTCTGATAGTTTCAGACCAGAATATAAATGGCATCTTGTATTTTTTGAGACATTTTCCAAGGTATATATTCGAATTTTATAATACCATAACTTACAAACTCAATATCTTCGCTTACGAATGTCCGATTTCATTGGGGAAAAAAGCCTTGTGGAGCAAAATATCTCTGTATTTAAGACATGTAAAAACCTCAAAGTTGATAATCTGCCCAAAAGTGTCTGCTTTTGACATGACACGTCACATATTTTGTAATTAGACAATAAAGGTTTTTATGCCGCTGGAGTGCATCTATCGTCTCATATAACACGGGCGACATCATTATTTAAGTAAAACAACGAGGTTACGCCCGTGTTATATGAGACATTAGATGCACGACAGCGGCTAAAAAACAATACCTTTATTCTCATTCTTAAACACTTCAATTGAAATAAAAAATATCAAAAGTATTACACATTTTAATCAAATTAAATCCTACATTTTGCAAGGAATTATACCTAGGGCTTAAAATCGATCAGTCCCGTTGTTGCTATGCCTCTCCGAATGGTTCAAATAGCGAGTACGCGTATCGCGTCGATTCACACGCGCTGACCCGTGTGATATTGTGTCATATCACACGGGTAAGAACCAATAAGAGTGCAGCAACATTCTCAGTATTTAAGAATTTGGTGTTACACATGTACTTTTTAAAAATCAGTAAGCCAAAGAATTACCCGTTGTGTTCACCCCTGTATATCCTAAATAAAGACAAATATGTCAAAACAAGCACCAATAACTGTACTCTTTAGCTCTGATTTAAGACCTTATTTGTTGAAATTGGTTGAGAATTAAAGAAACGGTGATCTAAAATCTAATGAAGAAACGAAAGTTGCACATTTGTGTTCTAATCAATGAAGCACAACACTAGTTTTTTTTTTAATGTGCTAATCAATGGAAGCAAGGCGCTTATTGGTTCGCGAGCGCTGTGTGTACAAATCAATAGGGCATACAATGGAGTAAACTGCAACTTTTAAATTGGCATCTTCTTTGGCTTTTTGGATCGTCGTGTCTTTATTTCTTGAACAATTTCAACGAACATGACGAATGAGGTATTAAATTCGAGCTAAAAGATGCAGCTATTGGCGGCTGGTTCTAATTATGATATGTTTGTTTGGGATATACAGGTGTGAACATAACTGGTACCTTAATTATTTGGCTTACTGTATTCGTTTATTCAATCTGTATAATATTTGTTATTTGATAAACTTTCTACATTGCACCATTTAATTGCACAACACCATAAAAAGAGGGACACATACTTTGGCATGTTGGGGGTAACTTTCGCAGTTTGTTGCAGGTCACACTTTACATATTTAGCTCTATAGATCTATCAGAAATTAGGTTTCCTTGGAAGGAAAAAACTGCTTGAATTCATTTGGAAAAGCTGACCTTTTTACGGTAGCATTCACAAAGGTTCAAAAATACGCATTCTACATTTATTTACTTGACTTTGCGCTTGAACAAATTTTATGCAGATAAATCTGCCTTACGGAATCGGATAGCAATGTTTGCACAGTGCTTCTTGTGGGACCTGACAGCACATCAAATTGCATTCTGAATACGAACAATGTCCTTTTGATATCGAATAATTTTGATTTTTTTTTTTTAATTCGCGATATAAGAAAATATTTGTAAACATTTAACAGTCCTCGTAGTAGACTTGAGATTAAGTATGGAATTTATTGTTTCTCCTAATTCCAAGACTGCTGTTTCTTTAGTCATTAAAGGGGCATTTCTTGATCCAGCCTCATGCCGCCGGAAACCTCTACACAATGTTTGTGTACCAAACAATTCTTGCAGATTCATTCACTTAGCTACAATATCGTCGAATATTTATGTTCTGTTAACAAGACGAAATTAATGCACAGTAGCCTATATATTGAACAATGTATATTATATCCAAAGACATGAATACCGGGTAAACACCTCAAAGAAATAAAGTCCGCATTAAAGCCATATTATAACATTTGCTGAGGAAGACGCCCTCACTGAATTTTTAAAATTCCTTTTTTTTACACAATTAAATTGTACTTTATTAAACCAATATACCCTGCAAAAATCAAGACTCTAAGTGCTGTAGTTTTGTCAAAATCCGTGATTTTGAATTAAAGGCTGATTCAGCGCTTTATTATTACGATGGAATTATTAGTCGAACGCATACACGATGTTCATAGCACACAGTACGTCACAGCGTGCAGGACGGTGATATACACAACAAAGGGTCGTACCACAACATGACCGAAGGAGTGGTACGTATTGGCGGCATGTGCGCTGGTAGTAAATTCCAATTTTCTTTGCTTTGCCGTAATTGTTCGGCTCAAAAATAAAAGGGGATATATCTGACAGTAAAAGCTAACATTTTATGGCAAAGAAATGCTAATCTATTTTGTTTGAAAATGTTATAATATTACTTTAATGTATCCCGTGTTACACCAAAACCTGATCTTATTTTGACAATTTGATTGATAAGGTTGTGTGCAGAATCTTGTTAGCTCCAATTTGATACCAAATTTACTACCAAATACTCTAAATTAAACAAGATTGAAATTTGCCAAGCGCGGTCAAGTCCCCCCCGAGGGCCGGGGCACTCAACTCAATTTTGATAGGGTGTGCGGCGTGAAGCTCCGAACTTTGAGAACTAAGAACTGATTTTGGGGCAAAATAGGGGCTTGATGAACTGAAATTTCAACATTTTTGTGGAGGTCTGTGAACTAAAATTTAAATTTTTCCAAATTTGAGCTCAAGAGGTCAAATTTTCAGAGTTTGAGGCTCAATGAACTGGAGCATGATGCAAATGAGGGTCTTGAAGAACTGCCGGAGAACCTGAAAAAGGGACCCTTGACAGCCGCACATACCCGTACCATCTTTAAATGTAAGTGCCCCCCCCCCCGGGGGTCAAGCTTGCTTGCCCACGATGGCCCCTGTCGACTATCCCAAGCCTGTGATAGTACAACGCGCTGCTCAATTATTGTTAATTTGGCACGCATGGATAAATGATGAAAAAGAACGTTTTATCACATCGAAAGGAACAATGCTAGAAAGTAAATAACTGGTAAACTGGGTAGGTTAATGCCCACCTAGTACATTATTTTGCCCACCTAGTTAATTATAGTATCATTATCCCTTGAAATCAACTGCTATTTTCATTATCTAAATCAATATATTATTGAAAAATAACACTAAAATTGATATTTTGCAAAAGTTTATTCTACAAATCATATTTGCTTAATTTATTTTAAGTTTTACAAAAGTGTTGTTGTTTCAGCCCTCTTTACAACATAACTCTAAACCACAGGACCTACAAAAGTATATCTGTGATATTTGAATTCTTCCACACTCTCGCTACGAAATGATCAATGCAATGTTTGCCAAAGCTCACTCCCATTCGTAAGATCGTGTGAACTACCAAATCGAAACAGTTAACATAGTTGCTAACCTTAAGGGAAGGGGTATGAACGTTTGGACAGTATTTATTGTGGGACATTACAGCACATCAGACATATCGAATATTGCATTCTGAATACGAAGAATGGCCTTCTGATATCAAATAAATTGATATTTTTACAGTACATTTAACAGTACTTGAAGTAAACTTTATAAATCTGATGATTTCTACCTAAAGTGTATGTAGGTGGGATGAAAAGCCGACGATCAATTGAAAATTTTGACCTTACGTATTGAAGATATGGATTTTTTTTCAAAAAACACAAAAAAAAATAGGTCTTTTGGGGAAAAAATTTTATATCTTCAATATAAAAGGTCAAAATTTTAAATTGATCGTCGGCTTTTCCTCCCAGCTACATACACTTTAAGAATATATCATTAAATGTATTACTTTGAGGACTGTTATATCTCCAAAATGTGAAAAATATCAAATTTTAATAATTTGTCATAAAATTTGTATTATATCGTGAATTTCATAAAATGGAAAGACATTCTTCGTATTCAGAATGCAATTCGATAGGTCTGATGTGCTCTCGTGTCCCACAAAAATGCTGTCGAAACGCTCAAAACGCTCATTCCAGTTCCCTTAAAAAGATTCGTGGAAGCATGTTTTCGGATTTTATTTAAAAGTCAAAAACACAATAATGAAAAAGAAAAGCAAAAGTGTCATTTGAGTCTTGCTGGTTTGTAGTTGTTTGTAGAAATGGTTCAACTCAATATCTTATATGTGATGCGATCAAGCCAAATCAGTCGGAACTCGGAAATATTGATTTTAAGATATACCCAAAGAGAGGAAATATTTCCTTTTGTTTTCTGTTGTTTTGGAAACTCTTAAATTGCTCATACCTTTGGAACTGGTAGTTCAATTTCAATGGGGTTTTCTGCAAAATGCAGCTTTGTAAATGCTTTTTACTATCCTGTAAGAAACTGAAAATTTGATATTTCCGAGTTCCGACTGATTTTGCTTGATCGCATCACATATGTCCACCATTTGTGTTTACCACGGCCACAAAACGGCGCTTTCCAATTAACAATTGAATAAACCCCGCATTTTACCGGAACATGGAATAGTCGGCACTAGGGGCCCATAGGGTATATTGCTGATCTATTAATTATCCTTTTCTGGTGCATTGTGGGATAGAAAAGGGGCAAATCGATCGCTAATTTGCCCCCTTTTCTATCCCACAATGCACCAGAAAAGGATAATCAATGGATCAGCAATATACCCTATGGCGGGCAAGCAACCTTGACCACGCTTATCAATTGAGGGGTTCAATATAAAAACGACACATTTTGGTAAAAATAGAGGGCGTTGCTGAAAAATGTAAAGGTCACCAAAGGTCATTATGAATGTAACTTTATAAATTTGTTAAATCAGTGTTTTAAGATGTGAAATTGTTATGTATTGTATTGAAAAATCACACACAAAAGTCCTATTTTCTCAAAATAACCCAAAATGTGGGATATGTCGTTTTTATATTGAGTCCCTCACACTGCAAAAACAAGAGTTTATATTTAAACACCATATTGTGTTTATCAGAGCAACACTTAATAAACACATAATTCATGTTAATGGTCTAACACTAATGTTAATTTTTCTAACACTAATGTTCATAAATTAACACTTGGTGTTATATTACAAACATTAGTGTTTGTAATATAACACCAAGTGTTAATTTATGAACATTAGTGTTAGACCATTAACATGAATTATGTGTTTATTAAGTGTTGCTCTGATAAACACAATATGGTGTTTAAATATAAACACTTGTTTTTGCAGTGCAATTACGATCGCGTGCATCTTTTTGAAAATGCACCAACGTTCATAGACTTTTATCAATCGTTTCGACTGTTTGGTAGCAAATTTGGTAGCATATTGTAGCTACCAACAGCTATGGCACAATTTAGGGTGTAATTTCTGCGTGGGGATTTTGTGCCTCACTCACATTACCGTCCTCTATATAATCTATCCGCATTATTTAAATTGGCAAGATCTCCAACAAGAATACTCATTTCCTTTTGACAAGTGAATTTGGTGAATGACTTTGAGATGTCATTTTGATGAGTCATTTTGAAGAGAAATCTGGTATGTCACCAGTAGACTGCTGCCCTCAGTCGTCAACCGTCTGGATTGACGACTGAGCACTCTAGGCTAATTAATCAGCCGTCTACACTTCGCATGTACTGTGTATGCTTCGTAGTGACGACTGATTATCTTACAGCCAATATCATGACGGACTTCTGAAAAATATTCAATGCGACTTTGGTTGTGCGCCGTAGCGCGACTGACTAGCGGCGCCCGTGTACCGCGTCGCAGTACCGCGCCGCTGTGACAAGATCGCGCTCTGAACTTCTAAAACCAACAAACTCGGTCAAAAGGTCAATTTGGACACAACTGCGCATGCTCTATGCCACAGGAATCCTGTTGCAAAATCCGTCACTTTTTTTTCATGTAGTTTTCTCAGTCGTCAATCCAGACGATTGACGACTGAGAAAACTACATGGAAAAAAAGTGACGGATTTTGCAACAGGATTCCTGTGGCATAGAGCATGCGCAGTTGTGTCCAAATTGACCTTTTGACCGAGTTTGTTGTTTTAGAAGTTCAGAGCGCGATCTTGTCACAGCGGCGCAGTACAGCGACGCGGTACACGGGCGCCGCTAGTCAGTCGCGCTACGGCGCACAACCAAAGTCGCATTGAATAGTTTTCAGAAGTCCGTCATGATATGGCCTGTAAGATAATCAGTCGTCACTACGAAGCATACACAGTACATGCGAAGTGTAGACGGCTGATTGGAATTAGTCTAATGTCACCAGTTTCCCTGGTCAAATTTGACAAGTTCCGGGGACAAGTTTCTATTCAAAAATGACTAGATCGCTTAGCAGTGCAATCGATTTTATATCAAAATCTTGAATGACATTTTGACCAAGCACTGTCACTTTCAAACACTTTTAAAAATCACTAGGTGAATTGTTGTCAAAAAAAATGAAGGACGTCGATTCCGGGCGTCGCTTACATGTAATGGCAGAATTACATAATATTTTTATAACTGCGCCGGACGTCAGAAGGCTTTATGACGTATATAAATCAACAGTGTGCCTTTTTTTCTCCGTATCCTTCAAGGCCATTATTTTATGTGATTTGACGTTTTGACGATAAATGAAAATGAAAACAAGATATGAAAACTAAAATCATAAAAAGGCGCTTAATTAACAGTGGCATATACCCATCAAATACAACGTGTTACAGAAACCGTTTTATTGCTGTGTTAAGGGATCTGGAATGAGCGTTTTGAGCGTTTCGACAGTATTTATTGTGGGACATGAGAGCACATCAGACTTATCGAATTGCATTCTGAATATGAAGAATGTCTTTCTGATATCAAATAATTTCCATTTTTTAAATTCACGATACAATACAAATTTTATGATAAATTATTAAAATTTGATATTTTTCACATTTTTGATATATAACAGCTAGTGCTCGAAGTAACGTTTATAAATCTAATGATATATTCTTAAAGTGTATGTAGCTGGGAGGAAAAGCCGATGATCAATTGAAAATTTTGACCTGTCATATTGAAGATATGGATTTTTTGATATCAGAAAGACATTCTTCGTATTCAGAATGCAATTCGATATGTCTGATGTGCTTTAATGTTCCACAATAAATACTGTACAAACGTTCATACCCCATCCCTTAAATAAAGGGTATAAAACTATTTAATAACGTTTCAAATCTGATATTTGATATTTAATGATAACATACTGACAACATTTGTAACTTGTAGTGTTTGTTTATAAAACAATGTTTTCAAGACCTTCATTTAACCCGACATCTACATGTCAACGTTTTGAATAGAAGCAACACGTCGTAATTAACACGTTTATAACGTTTTAAGAACATCAAGTCAACATTCGCGACCAGTCAGCACAACATTGCTGTGTACGCGACGAACTAAATAATAGACACCAAATCAAAATTAACTGGTTCCAGAAAGAGTAGATTTTCATAGATTTTATAGACTTAATAATGATAATCATTCATGTGATTATTTTTATCAAAAATTGCCACTCATAGAAATGTTGTCACTGCTATGTGGCGTAAAGCAGTGGCGGCACTACGGGTGCAAGGTGGGGGCATATGTGCATTTTTAATGACTTTTTGCGGAAATTTTACGCAATGGCTGTATGATTTTTATATATATGCAGTGGCGTAACTACAGGGGGCAGGGGGCAACGTGCCCCGGACGCCACCCTTAGGGGGGCGCCAAATGAGCATCGATTCTGCGCCCCTCCAAGCCATGACAGTCACAATTTTCGCGCGCTTCGCACGCATTTCAGCACAAAATCAATTGAAAGAACATTTTAAGACCGATATTCACTGTATATATATTCACATATCCACTGTAACTCCTTAGAATTGTATGAACTTATAAGTGGATAGATGTTATCACTGCATTAGCGAGAAGCTAACTTGACAATGTTTATATATTTTCTATAACTTCTTCTATTTTTGTCAAATTGATAGCTATCAACATGTTCAAGCCGAAACTATGCTTTTATATCATCCAATCTAATTCATAAACACCTCTTAAAGGGCATCATGTTTTTGCAAAACAACTACTGACAATTAGTGGTAAAATTAATTAAAGGTACGTAATAATAAACGGGAACCGAATAGAAATATAGAAAAATCGATAGCAGTATTTCAGATTATTATTTTATGAATGTAAGATTTCACGACTCACTAGCAGAGGTCCACAGGGCTATCATTTTAATTATTAGAGACCTTGCGAAATGAAGTTACTTTAACTTTAACGTCTAGAAGATTATAGAGGATTATGTATTCAAAACCACCTTCGTCTAGAGGATTATAGAGGATTATGTATTCAAAACCAAGGTGGTTTTGAATACATAATCCTCTATAATCCTCTAGACGTTAAAGTTAAAGTTAAAGTAACTTCATTTCGCAAGGTCTCTATTATGGACTGATGGTTATTTTAGTTTATTCACAAACACTTGTTGGGGGGGGGGGTCAAAAAGGGGGCCCTTTAATTTTTTGACCTTCCTGGGGGGGGGGGCGGAACAAAATTACCACAACTTTTCCTGAGTTCATATGCTTTTCTATGAGGTTGACCCAAAAATTTCATATGGCGTCATAGCGATATTATATCCTTTTGGTATCTATAGGAGGTTGGTACAGTAGCGTAGTCCCATTTTTAAAACTTTACTCTTTGCCTTTCCTATTTCATCCCTGAAATTTATCAGGGGAAGGAGGAAGTTTCCCCCGCCCTCCTGGCTTCGCCCCTGGGTTGGTATAACCCCCTAAGTAAAGCATGTAACCAATAAATACGTCTGTAAAATAAGGGGTATTTCGTGATTCAAGGACCTCCTTTTCATGTTTGTAATAGATAGGGACTAGATACCCACGAAAAATGGTAATACTTTAATTAACGTTCAGTTGATTTAGACATTTGCGAGTTACGAGTAATTACGAAAAATAAGCAGTCTATAATTAAAGACAGAGATAAAAAGAATTTATCGCGTCTGATGTCACTGTCAATTACGATCCTTGATTGGTTTACACAGGTTAATAGCGCGTAAAAGGAAGACCGATCTATCTGGTGCTGATCAGAGCAAAGGAATAGCAGCAAATGGCGAAAAATTACATACTTTTACAAGCCAAAAAGCAGCTTTTCTAGGCATTGTTGACATGGTGCCTTCGCGAAAGAAACTTTTGAGATGGTTTGCATGTTTGAAGGTTCAAAATTAACAATAAGGCGCCCGGTTATACCGCCGGTTTCAGCAAGTCATCATCACGACACTTGTACAAACCGTGCTCGAATTTGATTGACAGATGACGTCAGTCGCGATAAATTCTTTTTATCTGTGTCTTTAATTATACCAATTGCTTGTCTCTGGATCCCGTCATGACCTGCAAAGAAATAATTGCCCCATATCTGTCTGCCGATGATTGTCTCTCCTTTTGGTTTTCCAAAAAAAAATCCTTGCCCCCACCTCAATTTTACCCTCATCAGGTCTGCTCATAATGTATTATTGCATAGCCCCCAAAGTTCGGGGACGAGTCGGCCGAAATTTCTTTTGAATAATGAAGAAGGAGGCGGCCTATATGCTTCACCCTAGCAGGGCGTAAGACAATGCGAAACACAAATTAATATATATATGCGAGGATCGGAAATAAACGATGCAAGCCCGTGAAATTATAATTTAAATGTTGAAATGGCGTGATAGGGGCTCGAGCAAACTGGCATATGAAAATATTGATAGAGAAAAAATCAGGACTAAGCGGGGATTGCGCTGAGTCCTGATTTTTTCTCTATCAATATTTTCATATGCCAGTTTGCTCGAGCCCCAATCACGCCATTGAAATTGTTTGCGTAAATAGTCTTCTAAGTAATAATTGCTGTCATAAATTTTGTTTCTTGTACACAGTTAACTGCCACTCGCGTTTATCACAACATCTACCGGGGTCCTAGCGTGTTTCCATCCGGAGCTGTCATTGAATCATCGCCATGTCATCAGAAACCAATTCCACTACTGATTCCGATGATTTGGTCACTTCTGAATCATCTGGCGGTAATGACACCATAGATAAAGCCGTATTGTATCTCTCCGTCTTCAAAATCACCATCGGCATCATCGGCATATGTGGCAACATGATGGTGCTGATCATCATGAAGCTCCAAACGCACAAAGGGAAATTCCTTATCCGTTCGCAAGCATTCATCGATATGCTTACATCTATGGCTTTCATAGCGGATGCATTTACTGGTTTATACCCGCCAACAGTCCCACAACATCCAATCATCGGTTATATTTACTGTATCGTGTGGCACTACTTTGCCACCGTATTTGTGCTGTTTTCCCTATCGACATACAATTTAGTCGCTATATCTATCGAAAGATATATCTTGGTCTTATATCCGATGTACTATCGCGCATACTTTACGCGTACTAAAGAAGTTCTTCTGGGTGTGTCATCGTGGTTTCTTGCACCTATCATGCAATTGACGTATGTTTTGTCGCAGATTTTCTACGACAACGAAAATAAAACGTGCATTCTTATTCTTCTTCGTAGAGGAGATATATTAGGTGTTTTTATCTTCGTGTGGGATTTCTTTATTCCGTGTCTTGTAATGGGATATTGTTTCGCCACGATATCGGTTCGGCTTTATCAACAAGACAAAGAGGCGAAAGGGTTGAAAGGTCATTCCAGTATAGGTATTGAGAGCGTGTCTGGGACCGTATCCACCACCGCCACATCAAGCGCGGGCGATTCAAATCAACAAAAGTACGTCGTGGATGCTAAATCTGACGACGATGTCCAGGTAGCTGGAAAAGAAGAATCTGTTGATGAATATCGAAGAAGCAGAAATGTTACCAAAACATTCATCATAATCTTCGTGGTATACATTTTCTGTTGGATAACGAACCAGTTGTTGTTTCTGCAGATGAATCTAGGTGGATACACGCACTGGGGAAGACCAGAGAGTCACTTTGCCAACGGGTTGGCAATGTTAAATTCGGCGTGCAATCCGTTCATTTACGTACTTCATATGAAACAGTATCGGGATAAAGTGAGGTCTTTCTTTTCAAATGGACTTTAAAATTGGGGGTTTCGCAGGGCACAAGTCTTGGCCTTTTATAATAGGTTTCAGCTAATGTGTCACCTCGTGACGTCACAACAGGGAATGTAGTCTAATCAAACCACTTTATCGAAAGAGATAATAATTAGGCAATAGAAATAAATTAGGGACCGTTCACAAACACTTGTAAGGGGGCCTGATGCAAAAAAAATTCATCGTGAATATTTTTCGCCCCCCCTTTACAGACCTTCAAAATTCACCCCCCCACCCCTTTGACATGAAAATTATGGGTCAACCCCATAGAAAAGCATATAAACTTAATTTGTGGTCATTTTTTTCAGGCCCCCACTTAGGAGGGTCAAAAATTTCAGGGCCCCCTTTTGCATCAGGCCCCCTAACAAGTGTTTGTGAACGGTCCCTTAGTTCGATCTTTCGATCGACCGTGGATGCTTATTATTTCTTAAGTCAGTTAATTGACCAATATTATTATTGTGGTATCATATATGAATCTTTTGAATCTTTGCCTGTATTGATATTGAAAAAGATAAATTTAGCATTAATTCTGATTAATTAGTCATTAGTTCATTAATAACAAGCATCAAAGCAGCGTCGACGGTCGATCCAAAGATCGGGCAATTTTGTTTCTGATGTCTTAGTTTGGAAGTAGTCTTGCCATTTAAGCAATGTAAATATTCTCATACCTTCACTACGTACTTCGAAGTTTAGTATAATGATTTATTGTATATATAAATATATGCCACATACAGACTGTAACAATAAAGATTATACAATTCCAATTTCGCTTCTCGGAAATTAAAGATCATGGTAACAATGTTATATGCATTGCAGTCATTAACATCTTGGCTAACAGAAAATTTTTACTTGGTTTCTTTACTTGTTCGGGTTCAAACGCTTAACTAAATCGTCCAGAAAACGAGTTTAGATATTTTCACGCATATCAAGCTTGCATTGCGTAAAATCGACTTTCATGGTTAGCAATTACATTTATTGCTATTCAAAGAAAAAATAATAAATAAAAGGAGGCATGGCGTAAATGTGATATGCAGTAGAATAAGTTATATCTTGGCTAACAGAAAAACTTAACTTAACTTGTCTTTCATAGTTATATAAATACCCGATTTTACTTAATCGCCCGAGTTGGGCCACTTTTTGCCAATTTCGCACATCAAGTTGAAAATGAACTCTCATGCTCATCGTCAAAGATCTCAGAACAAAAGATTTTTCGTGTTTTTCTCCGGGGTTTTTCTTTCACTTAATTGACACCAGTAATATGATATTTATTTCAATATCATAAATTGAAATATCACTTTAAATCCCCCATTGTTTAAAAATTATCGATCTTAAGCGCACAAACCAGATAGTTCATGATCCAACTCAATTTAATCATTTTTGTTATACACAAAGACACGAAAGTGGTCCAAGCTGTTTTAGGACTACTTTACGCAATATCTTTAGACCACCGATTTTATTGAAAGCTACAGAAATCTCATTGACGAATAAGTAAAATTAATGCAATCTATAAGTGATACGTTTGCCTAATACTAATACTGTTTTCTAAATAATTGTACACATTTATTTGTTACAGGATTTGTTACTAAATACCTGTAGAAATATTGTAAAATATGACCATAAATGGTCCATAGAAGTCGAATCAATCGTCAAACCTTACTAGCCAGAGAGTGGTCACCAAAGTGAACTTTTTCCCCTAACTAAAATGGATGAATAAACAAACAACGCACTGTGACTAGCTTCAAATATTTTCGCATTTAAAAGGATGCACGCAGGTTAGTGTTTGGCGGGAGAGTTTAACTTTATTTTCACTAGAACTTTCAAAGTAACAAAGAAAAGAATTGACGTATAATGCTTGAAAGTTGTAAAATATTACACGTTTTAGACACAACGCGATTTTTCAACCTAAAATGTTTGGTCGATCATATCAGTTACCTTTACATTTCCAAATAAATATCACATGTTATTAATCTGGAGAAAATAGTCTAATTACTACTTCCTCATTATTTTGAATTATGTCCTCAAATTTTATGGCCAAATATATCCCAAAAATTGGTTTAAAATAAACTAAAATGTAAATTTGGACCTATTTCCGTCCATATATTGAAGAAAAAAATAAGCAAAATTTCAGAAATTTGAGAAAGTACCAACTACTGGTTATGGTCGACCAAAGATTTTGGCGGGAAAAACTAAGACATTTTTAATGCACTTGATGTGTTGGAGCTATTCAAATTTTTTGGCGCGCTTTTAATATATATATTCATAATGTTTATGAATAAAAAAATTCTTGCAGATTGATTCTTTTGGCAAAAATATCGCCAAATTTGAATTACGTTCTGGTATACCAGAACGAAATTACATCAGTGGCCTATGGAGCAGTATAATACACATAATGTGCATAACTCGCAAACGCAAAATCAACTGAAATTTTGGGAATAAACTTTTTTCATGGATATCTGCTAAAAAATGTCATAAAAAGAGGATGCTAGGATCACGAAATACTTTAAGGAGGTGATTGTTTATTTTAACCTTATGTAATTTATATATTACATGTTACAAAAAAATAAAGATATACCAATATAGGCTATACCCAGCAAACACAAAAACGTTTTAAAAACGTTTTAAATAAGTTATATTTTGGCTTTTGGTTTAGGTAAAAACGTTTTAAAATAACATTAAAATGTCGGGTTATATAAAGGTCATGAAAACGTTATTGTAAACTATTTATTAAAAGTCTATTTAAATGTCGGGTTATATAAAGGTACGAAAACGGTTTTTTTTTCGCAAAATATTTTTTCGACCCCAAAATAACATTCTGTTTAAAATGTTTTGTATCAAGTTTTCAAAAATGTTTTTGGAATGTTATTAAAACGTTTTTATACCCTTTATATAACCCGACATTTAAACGTTTTCTGTGAAACGTTTTGTGTTTGCTGGGCAGTAGATTATCAAAAAATGTTTTTTAATGTTATGAAAACGTTTTAAACCCTTAATATACCCTTTATATAACCCAACATTTAAACGTTCTGACAACATTTTATAACCTTTTGCGAATGATGTCGAAAACGTTTTGTGTTTGCTGGGTAATTATATACAAAAGCAAGACGAGCAATTGTTCGTATGTAGGAGTTGCATAATGTAGTCTCAAAGGAGTAAGCTGTAGTTCCGCAAGTATTGTCAGACCTTTTGTATTAGAGCATCTGAAAATAAAAAGAGCTAAAGAAATGACGAATGACTAGATTTTGTAACAATTAATAACTCGATCTTGATAATATTAATAAGAGAACGATTCTTGGAATCAAGATATGGTTGATAGGAAAAGAAACCCCTTTCTGCAATAGCTACCATGTGTAATATGTGTACAATATAGAATGCAGAAATTGTCAAATGTGAAATATGGCAGCTATTGCAGATAGGGTCTTCTTTGATAAAAACCCCTTGATATAATAAAGTTTTCCCATAGGTACGCGATATCAACTGTTATTTACAATCAGCAGAGTATGGCGTATAACGAGGCGATGTCGCCTGGCCGGGTCGCCTGTATGTAAGGTACGTAGGACAATAATATTAATCATCTTAATTACGATATTCTTTTTTTTTTATCGAGTTAAGTTCAGGTTGTTGATAAATGTGATGCAATCAAGCAAAATCAGTCGGAACTCGGAAATAATTACATTTTCAGTTTCTTATAGGATAGTAAAAAGCATTTACAAATCTGGATTTTGCAGAAAACCCCATTGAAATTGAACAACCAGTTCCAAAGATATGAGCAATAAAAGAATTTCCAAAAACATCAGGAAACAAAAGGAAATATTTCCTTTGTATGGCTATAAGGCCAAAAAAACAACAAGTTTGTTTCCTGTAGCGCTCGCATTACGTTTTAGACGGCTTAATTTGCGCATTGGATTTTTTTTTTCACTATTGAAAAAAACGCGACTGGAGTAAACATTTACACATTACACAACAAACAAGCGTAGTGAAAAATTACTGGAGAAAACATCAAACATTTTTTAAATAATTTTTTAATCTGCAGGTTGAAAGGGGATCATAAATATTCTTGAATATGATTTTTGTGTGTGTGTGTCGGAGAGACCCACTGTAAATTCCCATTCCAATTAGCAGCAAAAAGGGTATTTTTGTCATTTTAAGACATGGATTAAAAAAACGTATTTCGCATTTGACTTTTTTGACCTACTACAGGAAACAAACATGTTTTTTTTTTTTTTGGCCTAATCTCAAAATCAATATTTCCGAGTTTCCACTGATTTTGCTTGATCACATCTTTAATAAAAATATAGATATACTGTATTCAGCAAGGAGGTTAGATATAGAAAGGAGAGGAAATATATTACATAACGCATATATTGTTCCTTTGTGTCTATTAGAGTTTCCGCCAAGCTATTCATCGAGAGGTACCTTTTGTTTGGGACAAAGGGCTTCCGCCATTAAATCGGTAACTGACCTGACAGCGTATTAACGCTATATAGGCAGGCCACTGTCATTAAGTGATCCAATGAAAGTCACGTAAAAGCGTCTACATGGACGAGAGGTACCTTTTGTTATAATACCACACAAGGGTGTGCTCGAGTTGTCGCATACACACAAAAACACACTTTACCGTGGACATCCCGCCCATCTTAATTTAGGCGCCTCATTTAAATAAATTCAATAGAGTTGCTGATCGATTACCCGTAACAACGTGTCATTGCTGCCAGGTATATAGGTCTATCTGTGTCACTTTCTATAATTAACTACTTCGCAGCTATTATGTTGTTATCATGGTTATATAGGCCTGTTCAATAAAATCAAATGGATTTCTTAAGGGAGGTGTAATGAGCGTGAACCTGGTTTGGATGCAGAGGGAGTGTGCCTGTAACAGACACAGCCACCAGAAAAGGACCAGCTCAGATCGCGCGCCAAATAAGTTTGCAGTCCAGAAATTTCATTTCTTTCTCAGCCTTGCAAAAAATAGGCAGAGGTGGGAATCGAACCCGGGACCTCCGTGTTGTAAAACCTACTGCGTTACCACTGAGCCAACTGACAATTAGCTATGAGAAGTAATGATAGTAATCCTTGATATTGCTGAATAGAATAAATCAATACTGATAGGTCTATTTATCTAATGTACGATGCTATTCAAATTGGCCTATAAACTAGGAATATAATGTGAAATGACTATCAATCGATCAATTAATCAAGTTTTCAAGTTATCAACAATCAATAATAAACCGACGTAGGCCTATCATGGAATATTACTATTAAACTAGGCCTACTAACTAATATACCAAATAAATAAAATAAATAAATAAGTCAGTAAATAAATAAATAGGCATAGGCCTAAATAAATACATAATGCAGAATGCAGTTAGTGTTTTAGTTGCAAAATTCCAAACATTCTATTCACACATTCTATTATAATTTTCTGCTATACACGCAAAGGACCTGTGCCTTTAATATGTCCGCGCGTAATCAATAATGAGTCTTTCACCATGCTCACACACCATGTTAAACTATTGTATCCCTGTATAGTATTATCTACTGACCAAGTCCTAACAACTCAATGAAATGGATGCTATAACGTACCCAATCAAGCGAACATATCAAGGTCATATCAGGGCGTTATACAAAGAATGGTCAAAGGTCAACGTTTCCAAAGAAGTATAGTAATAGATGTAGACACAAGCTTTCGTGCGGGAAACATAAACACATAGTCGTCAGTCGTGTGGTTTTTATGAGATTTGATACGGCGCTGAAGTCTATGGCTGTCCCAAAAACAGTACCAGACCCGGTTACTAGACGGCAATGTGTGTGTTGTTACAAGGAATACAAATCCATTTTATCAATAAGTGAACCACATAGAGGAATACGACATCTATCGTGAGCCGATCTGCATTCTGTTGCCTGCAAAAGCCGACGATCAGGTAAAAATTCTAAAAGCAGCGTGACTAGATATTTGCGTTAATTTCATGATACGTGTAAAACGCATTGAAAACGCCAAATTGCAGTCATAAAATATATAATATTAGTAAATCACCCAACCGAATGTTAACGTAGGTATGTGGAAAAGAACTGCAATAACAATAACAAACTATGTGCCCAAAGAGTTGTCTTCGGCATGTCGCTTTTTTGAAATATCACCAAAAATATCAAATTTTGGAAAAACGCCCCAAAATTTAAAACAAACACGAACCTTCCAAAATAAATATAGGCCTATATTAGCACTCGGCGGCCCAGTCACTACCTGCCGCTGTGATTTGGGGTAACTCATTGCTTCCCCTCTCCAGATACCGGTACTTCAAGGTCGCTCATACCCCAGCCCTTAATATCACGAATATCCATTTTAAAAGCCAGGTCCAATTGAGGTAGTGAAGGAGGGTCGAGAGATGAAAAGAGGAGAAGCGGATGGGTGATCGAGATTGTAGGGGAGGGGCGGAAGACAAAAAAGAAAGGAAGAGGGGGAGAAGGAGAGCGATGCAGTCACACGGCTCTAAATAACATAGGCGTATATCGGGGAGGGGGGAGTTGGGGGGGGGGAGGTAAATCCATTTTAGCGCAAAAAAAGAAAGGAAAAAGGGGAGAAGGAGAGAGAGGTAGAAGGAGAGCGAAGCAGCCACAGGGCTCTAAATTACATAGGCGTAGATCGGGGGGATGGTCGATATAATAACCCCCCCCCATATTGACGCCTGTGTATTGGTTTCTGTCAAAATTAACCTCATATTTGGTCATTTTAGCCACAAAATGCCATTTTTTTATTCCACGTTTGTCCCATATTTCACCAGTTTAGTTTCAATAGGCCTATGCTAAAATTTTCCCGCGCATTTGTACTATAAGGTTCACTGTACTGGGTACTTAACCCCCCTGTCAAAAAATAAATCTACGCCACTGCTTAAGTGTGTGCATAAGAAAGAATAAGTGCAGAGAAAGGAAAAGAAAGGAATGAATAAAGAAAATAATAATTATTATTATAGAATCTAAGCATATAACAGCACTAGGCAGCCATTTAATGATGCCAAAACCTTAATACGTTACGTAATTAAAACACCCAGTCAGATAGGATTTTACACCTGCCAAACACATGTCACCCAATTTCGATAACTGGACGTTGAATGTACACTCTCATAAATATTGATTGGCAACATTTCCAATATGTCAGCGCTCAAATCGGACACAATAGAATAATAGACCCTTCAGTGCGTTGGTATTCAGTATTTCATTACAATAAATGCAATCTTACTAAGCCATAACAAATTATACGATGTTGTTCTCATTCTAATTTCGTTATTCATTACAAAAAATATGGTATTAGTAGGTTACAGTAACAAAAGCAAGAAAGGGTTTCTGGTAATTTTTACCCCATTATTAATTAAATAATTTTTATTTCCGTTTTTAAGCTGAAATAATATGGTAAAATGAAAGAAAGTCCACTTGGCCGCTTTTATACCGGGGGAGCTCTATGTCGGATTCATACATACTGCAGTTACTGTCCGTTTTCCTATACACAATACACAGTGCTCTCACCATTGACGCGTGACCTCTACAAACAGTGTATGTTATAAGTATATGGGCATTGCCTAGTTAACATCACTGTGTGAAAAATAAACGGCAAATATTTTAACTATTCTCCAAACTTCTAGCAAATATATTTCTCTAACATGACCTAAAATTACAGCTAGGTTAGATGTTCAGAAGGGGTCGCACTTTCGTAGAATATGAGTGAGGGCAAAGCATAGCTAGCTAATAGCTAGCCAACTCCCCGTGTTAATTGAATGGAGATTTGACCGAAAATATTGAGCTATATTGGTAACGTACCGCTCCGTTCTGAAGGATGCCACAAAAAAACGGTACAAGATACATTTTAACTATTCTATGAAATTCTAGAAAATATAGTTTTGTAACATGTCCTAAATTTTTAGCTAATTTAGGTGTTTGGAAATAGTCGCACTTTTGTGTTTTAGGAAGGATATGTAAACGACAGATAACACCAAAAATATGAAGAAATTATTTCCAAACCGTGTTAAGTCAACAACCATTATGTTGCTCATTTTCAAGAATGCTGGTTAACAAAAAGCAGGCCATTGTCTCATTTCGTGAACAAAGGTCCACATACCATTGTTTCCTTGCGTTTCCTTTATAATCAGTTACCCAACTGAAGCTGTATTATAGTACCTCATAGCGATACCGGACATATAAAACAGACACATGTGCACAACCAGAGAAGATCCGATTTAATCAGTTGAGCTGTTTCAATGAGTGTTATCTTGCTTTAATAGCTTTTAATGGGGTTTAAGTCCTGCAAAGGTCGAGATGAATTCTACTGTAGACATGACTGCATCATGGTGTTATATGAGAAAGATGCACTTCAGCTGTTAAAAACAATATATTTATTAAAAGTGCATTTCGTGATCCATAACCTCATCCCCCCCCCACTTTTCTCAAAAAAGGTGAGATTCTTATTCCCCTAGAAACCACTGGCTACATAATGTTTATGAACAAAAAAATTCTTGCAGATTGATTCTTTTAGCAAAAATATCGCCAAATTTGAATAACAGTGGCCTATGGAGCAGTATAATACACATTATGTGCATAACTCACAATTTAAGATCTCATCCTGATCTCACCCTTAATGTTGGTACTTCGAGATTAAACCTACAATCTGGGTGTAATCATGTATTCGGATGGGTCAATGACCAGCCAGGTGGGGGGATTGTGCCGCACTCTTAACTACCAGCTAAGAAACATTGGCCGAATCAGGAAATATTTAGATGAGGACACTTGCCATCATATTATCAGGGCTCTTGTTCTATCTCGCCTTGACTACGGAAATTCATTGCTTCAGGCATCACCAATGCGCAATTTGACAAACTTCAGCGTATTCAAAATAAAGCTGTGCGCCTGATTTGCGGAGTTCAGAGACGTGAGCACATATCTCCTTACCTGGCGAGGCTTCATTGGCTACCTGTCCGCCAACGTGTTAATTTTAAGTTGCTTGTGTATAATGTACCAATCTTTGAATGGCTCACTACCAACATACCTCTCCTCTGATATTACTTTATACAACAGTCAACGCATTTCTCATCATTACCATTCATCCGTTGATCATACTAGGCTCCATATTCCCAAAACTCATCGTTCAACAGGGGACAGGGCCTTTTCCGTTATTGGACCCATGATGCAGTCATGTCTACAGTAGAATTCAATTCGACCTTTGCAGGACTTAAACCCCATTAAAAGCTATTAAACCAAGATAACACTCATTGAAAACAACTCAACTACATATCTTCTCTGGTTAAATACACACATCATATGTTTCTGCTTTTACACGTACAATGGAGCAATGCGCTGGGATTATAGTTTCAGTTGGGTGAACGATTATAAAGCGAGCGCTAGAGAACAATTGTGTGTGGTCTTTGTTTACGAAATGTTACAAAACTATATTGTCTAGAATTTTAGAAGAGTACTTTTAATATTGGCCGGTTATTTTTCACACAGCGACGTTATCTAGGCAATGTACTATTACCTATAACATTAACTAAAACACCAAAGTGCGAATATTTCCAAACATCTAAATTAGCTAAAAATTTAGGACATGTTACAAAACTATATTTTCTAGAACTTTAGAAGAGTACTTTTAATATTGGCCGGTTATTTTTCACACAGCGACGTTAACTAGGCATATCCCCATACTTTTAACGTAGGCTATTTGTAGAGGTCACGCGTCAATGGGAAAGAGCACTGTGTATTATAATGTATAGGAAAACGGACAGTAACTGCAGTATGCTCGGCTGTGGAACATGCTTCCTCTCTCCATCAGAGAAGCTGTTTCTCTTATTGCTTTCAAAAAACTGTTAAAACACATCTTTTTATGTAATTGTAATTTGTATTTATTCCTTATGTTTCTTTTTGATTGTTTCTATTCCAGCCTTGGCTGTAGTTTGTAAATGCGCGTAGACCTTTAATTAGATTATGCATGCGCGGTATATGTATGTATGTATGTATGTATGTAACTCGCAAACGCAAAATCAACTGAAATTTTGGGAATAAGCTTTTTTCATGGATATCTGCTAACAATGTCATAAAGAGGATAAAACAACTCGTCTTCGCCTCGTTGTTTTACATAAAATAATGATGTCGCCCGTGTTATATGAGAAGATAGATGCACTTCAGCTGCTAAAAACAACTTACATTTATTCTCTAAATATAATTAGATACAATGTTGACTATCGATTTCTAATATGTTTTCAAACGCGGTATAGATCATTCTGAGACACCTATATATGATAACATTTTGGCACTAGTATTTTTATTCCATTAATACTGTTTTTAGAACAGTATTGTAATATTCCGAAATAGTATTAATTATTATCTTTTCGGTATTACATAAGAAAAAGCTGTGACATCGACATAACTATAAGGAAATACGCTGGATCGTGAATTACTTGGCTGGGCCGAAGCATTTCCCGAAAACATCCAGGGATACTGCATAAATTATTAATTATTATTAATTTCATAACACAAATAGTATGATTACCTTTCAGAACTTTGTATTACTCATGGACCAACACCCAGCCCAGCGGGGCTTAAAAAACATCAAGGCCACACGCCAGAGATTTCCCAATATAAAATAGCCCCGCAGGGCATGAAAGCATGTATATAATTTACATTTTCCCTATTTTACTATGGTACCTGCACTTGATACTATATTTTATGATTGTGCTGGATTCTCTTTTGCCTGTTAGCTTGAGCCTTGGCAATTTATTAATTTATGATATACTATATGCATAACATATTCTCATATCCTCTTTACTTGGAACAAGCTAAAACCGTAGCTACTAATCATACAGCCAGCTATCTCCAATATAATATCTCCAAGACTCCAAGCTCCAAATCAGTTTCTGGAGTCAAGCTCCGTCATCAGTTGCACTGTGATGGTCATGATTGGTTCTAAAGTGATCCATATTTAGATGTTTAATATATATTTGATATGAAAATTTATGTCTGGTTTAGCTTACCAGGATATACCAAAGCGTTATGACTTTGTCATTATGATCCTTAATATTTATTCATTTCCAGACACACCATAGGCCCACTACTATCGCATCCATATCAAAAGTGTTATGGCACTATTTTCTTTCTATATTTCATCATTTAAATATCGCTCCGCGGTCTTTCTTTCATCAATCATGCTCGCCTATGATCCTATGTAGTCGATGGCCAGTCACTGAAGGAGAAGGACCGCAAGCGTATTCAATCCTTAATCTATATTATGTTGTGATCCTTTGTTGATTTGATGATGCGGAATTAAAGATTATTGTGAAGTTATATTTTGTTATCCGTATATTTCTGTTCGAGTCTTACCCCGCCTAACTGTGAAATCCATTGGCCATGTATCTGGTATGACTTCTAAAACCAAATAACTGGCTAGTGGATTTCTTATCGGTTTAGCTTCATATCAAAAGGATGCACTGTATTATGTATAAAGAGACACATGTATACGTGTAGAAGCTGACAGACAAGTGCATCCTTTTGATACGGATGCACGTACACCTTTTACGTTACGGTAGTGGTCCGGTTTACAAAATATTCAAGTCTCTTATGAAGTAAAAAACCGTTGTTCTCATTGTGACGTGTCATGTCAAAAGCAGACACTTTTGGGCAGATTATCAATTTTGAGGGTTTTACATATCTTAAATATAGAGATATTTTGCTCCATAATGCCGTTTTCCCCAATGAAATTGGACATTCCTAAGCGAAGATATTGAGTTCATTTTTTTCTTGTCTCTTGTGTTAAATTGTATTTAACTTTTGTGTAAACTTATTTTGAGGTTTGCTGAGTTGGGGGCACTGCGCCTTTTGGCGACAGTGCTTTCCTGTGCTTTTCAGTGCTCCCTGGCAGCTCAGGAGGCCCCCTTTATGTTATTTTCTATTTTTTGATGTTTGTTGCCAAATGAATAAAATAAATAAAAATAAAAATAAAATAAATTATGGTATTGTCGAATTGGAAATTGAGATATCGGCCTTTAAAAATATTATTGACAATGTTGAGAGTAGGAATAACCTTGGCAAATGTCTCAAAAATACAAGATTAGACTATCATACTATATTTTTAACATTAATAACATCACAAATTCGCAACAAACCCAAATTGAGAAAAAAATCACCACCAGGCAGATATTTGGCTATTTCTCCATTTACGATCCTGCCCAAAAGTGTCTCCTTTTGACATGACACGTCACATATTATATTAAACATAATAAGAAACATAGATTCCGAATGTGAACGAATATCCATAGTATGAAAACGTAAGTAATTGTCCTTTTTTTTATTGTTTTATCGTGATGACAACCGATTAGATCAGAGGGTGTTTAAAGGATAACTCCGGCAATCACAACATCATGCCTTATATTATGTTAGACAAAATATTATCAAGCACGAACCACGTGGGTTTATTTAAAACCTCATATTGACCATAAAAGTGAATAAAAACAGCCGGCTTTCAACACGCGATATTCAAAATTTCCGCGCTGAAATTGTCCAGTGCAATGACGTCGTAGTTATTTGTGCTCAATTGTTAATTGTCAGCCTTTATTGTATTACTGGCACGTCATTGCACTCGACAATCTCGGAATTTTTAAACATCGCGCGTTGAGAGACGGCCGGCTGTTTGAATTCGTTTTTATGGTCAATATGAGTTTGTTTAAAATAAAACCACGTGATTTGTGCTTCATAATTAATTTTTTAACATATGAGGCATAATGTTGTGATTGCCGGAGTCACCCTTTGACATGTCTTGATATGATGATGTATACAGCACAGGCGCGTTGCAAGCGGGGGACAGTTTGGACGAAGTTCATGGGCCCCGAGGGTTCATGGGCCCCAAGCAAAAGAGAAAATGAAATAAGCGCTGATTAAGGAGATGCTAAAAGGCAGGGCCGAATTTATCTGGCCCCCGAATCCAAAATTTGCAGGCGCCAAACTCACCGTGAGGAAAGCATGTACACTCAAGAGGCCAAGTTTGGTTTACAAATTGGGGGCCTATTGTAAGATCGACGGTGGTGGCAGAAGCTTTGCAAAAGGAAGATAAGCATATTATTTTGTTCCGATCTTACTAGGACATTTGCGCGCTAAATAAATTTGTAATGTTAGGCCATTTTAGCCCAAAATGAATGTGCATTTTGCTATGTGAAGGGCTAGTATGATAAGCGCGAAGCGCGCAAAATTTTCCAATTTTTACCATATTTTGGTCCAAAACATGGTGTTGTCGGGCTGAGAGGAACATGCACAGGGCAATTTTTGGGCCCTCTGGCCCAATGGTAAATCCGGCCCTGCTCAAAGGTCCCCGCACTATTTCTTGTCCATGAGCCCCCGAGGCTCTTGCTACGCCCCTGATACAGCATGATTAGTCTTTCAGGTATTTCTAGGTACAATTAATTACCCGATGAATTTCTAGATATAATGAGATACAATTTTACTGAATTCAGGTACCGACCAGAACCCATCTTTTCTTTATCTTTGGAGGAACTTATGATTAAAGGAAGGTGACCTGATATATTTGGAAAATCAAATTCTTTAAAACTTACGTATAACATAAAATGTCATCCCTTTCAAGCACTCATGCAAAAGAACATGTAAATGTTTTTTTGTAAATGTGACTAATTCCTAATGGAATTATACCGACATTTATACAGCGTGATATTGGTAGTCTGCAGTGTTTTTATTAATGATAATCATCATGATCATGTAATATATTGATTTCAAGTGAAAGGCCCTATTTTTCTCATACACATATTGAAATTAGAAGTTCCAACTCAGTGTACGTGTATTGCCAAAGATATCATCAAAAAACTGCCTAATTAGTCTCAAATGTGGTATACCATATTTGAGACTAATTCAGCAGTTTTTTGATGATTTCTTCGGAACGCCAAATTCCAATATGTTTATGAGAAAAATATGAGCTTTCATCTGATACCAAAATCAGCATTTTGATGAGGTAAAGTGGGGGATGAGATTGTCAATCAGGTTACCCACCTTTTTAAGGTGACATTCCTTGTATATCTTTACTACAATTTGGAACAGGATCACGATTGGGGCTGGTGGGGGTTGGGGTGATGGTGGTTCTCACTACCACTTTGGAGGTGGCGCGTATTTTTCAGCATCGCTGTCACCCGAAAACCCCATATGTTTTTTAGAACACATGCTCTTTCACCAAATACCCCCCTTACTTGTCCATTCCACCTGTCACCCAAAGACCCTTATTTTTCATTTTGAACAGCAACTTTCATTTTACGACTGATTTTGTTACTTATTTTGAAATAACAAAGACATTTGAAATCATTTTACAACTAGCAATGTTTGAGGCTTCTTTTGGCATCTTAATCAAAGAAAAAAGTCATATTCTCACCCAATGAATTAGGCCCGTCTCTCACCCAATGACCCCATATTTTGTACATTTTGCTCTCACCCAATGCCAAAAATCGTGCTCTCACCCAATGACCCCATATTTTTTATATTTTGCTCTCACCGAATGCCCCTTGCCGTCAAAGTGTCAACTCTACACCTATATCCATTTTATATTGAAGTGAGAACCCCGGGCGTGGCGGGGGGTACCTCATCTAAGAAAAGGTGCAACTTTTTGGGAAACCCCTATTGACAGTTCTTGATTACATGTGGAAACTAAGTTATAAAAGTAAATATCAATAATTTAATAAAAAAAAAAAAAACCAATTATCTTTCCAGAAAATGTATAACGCTTTTGTGACCAAACAACAATGGAACTTTTCATATATATTTACACTAAATGCGAGCGTTAAAAGCTTGTAAGGCCATCTCAATCTAATAGTTTATATCGAAGCCCCGTGCGCATTAGTAAAATTTTTCTATTTTAAGGCGTTATTCCTGCGGGCCTTGTATGAGTAAATTTTTCATCCCCGAGTTTCATCCGCTGTTTTGATTTTCCCCGAACTCCAGCCCACAAACACAAAGATCTAAATGGCCTAAGTTGTAAATCTAAATCAAATTCCTCGTCTTGAGCACAGTCAAACTATGTGTGCGTATTGCTTCTGTGAGATTTTGGCCCTACATTATGCTCCAGGAGCAGCTGCTCCAGGAACAGCTGCTCCGGGAGCATATGCTCCTGGAGCATGAATATTCTGGAGTAATTTTCTAAGTCCAACATGCTCCAGGAGCATGTTTTGAATGCACAATGCTCCAGGAGCATATAACACATGCTCCAGGAGCATGTTTAGAATGCAGAATGCTCCAGGCTGGAGCAGTGTACATTCAAAACATGCTCCTGGAGCATGTTGGACTTAGAATATTACTCCAGATTATTCATGCTCCAGGAGCATGCTCCGGGAGCAGCTGCTACTGGAGCATCTGCTCCTGGAGCATAATTTTGGTTTAAAAAAAAGGTGAAAAAAAAAGTATAAATAAACTTTAAAAAATATTCCTAATTAGGCTTTCAACTTGGGACGGGCTTTGAGACAATTACACTATTAAGCAGTCAGAGGGTGGGGGGCCAATTTGTAAAAAAAAATGTAAGTAATGGCCGCGAAGCCCCCCCTGAATCCGCGCCTGGTTACGTTAAGTTACGTATGCTATCTACTGTAGATAGCATTTGTGGCATTGAGTTATGAATGCTATCTGCTGTAGATAGCATTTGTTGCATTGAGTTATGCATGCTATCTACTGTAGATAGCATTTGTGGCATTGAGTTATGAATGCTATCTGCTGTAGATAGCATTTGTGGCATTGAGTTATGAATGCTATCTACTGCAGATAGCATTTGTGGCATTGAGTTACGTATACTATCTACTGTAGATAGCATTTGTGGCATTGAGTTATGAATGCTATCTACTGTAGATAGCATTTGTGGCATTGAGTTATGAATGCTATCTACTGTAGATAGCATTTGTGGCATTGAGTTATGAATGCTATCTACTGTAGATAGCATTTGTTGCATTGAGTTATGGATGCTATCTGCTGTAGATAGCATTTGTGGCATTGAGTTATGAATGCTATCTACTGCAGATAGCATTTGTGGCATTGAGTTATGAATGCTATCTGCTGTAGATAGCATTTGTGGCATTGAGTTATGAATGCTATCTACTGCAGATAGCATTTGTGGCATTGAGTTATGAATGCTATCTGCTGTAGATGAGCATTTGTGGCATTGAGTTATGAATGTTATCTGATGTAGATAGCATTTGCGGCATTGAGTTATGCATGCTATCTACTGTAGATAGCATTTGTTCATTTTGTTGCATTGAGTTATGCATGCTATCTACTGTAGATAGCATTTGTTACATTAAGTTACGTATGCTATATACTTTAGATAACATTTGTTGCATTGACTTATAATTTATATGCTAGTATCTGTTTTAGAAAACATTTGTTGCATTGAGTTATGAATGCTATCTACTGTAGATAGCATTTGCGGCATTGAGTTATGCATGCTATCTACTGTAGATAGCATTTGTGGCATTGAGTTATGAATGCTATCTGCTGTAGATAGCATTTGTGGCATTGATTTATGAATGCTATCTACTGTAGATAGCATTTGAGTTATGAATGCTATCTACTGTAGATAGCATTGGCGGCATTGAGTTATGCATGCTATCTACTGTAGATAGCATTTGTTCATTTTGTTGCATTGAGGTATGCATGCTATCTACTGTAGATAGCATTTGTTACATTAAGTTACGTATGTAAAAAAAATGTAAGTAATGGCCGCGAAGCCCCCCCCCCCCTGAATCCGCGCCTGGTTACGTTAAGTTACGTATGCTATCTACTGTAGATAGCATTTGTGGCATTGAGTTATGAATGTTATCTGATGTAGATAGCATTTGTGGCATTGAGTTATGAATGCTATCTGTTGTAGATAGCATTTGTGGCATTGAGTTATGAATGCTATCTGCTGTAGATAGCATTTGTTGCATTGAGTTATGCATGCTATCTACTGTAGATAGCATTTGTGGCATTGAGTTATGAATGCTATCTGCTGTATATAGCATTTGTGGCATTGAGTTATGAATGCTATCTACTGCAGATAGCATTTATGGCATTGAGTTATGAATACTATCTGATGTAGATAGCGTTTGTGGCATTGAGTTATGAACGTTATCTGATGTAGATAGCATTTGTGGCATTGAGTTATGAATGTTATCTGATGTAGATAGCATTTGTGGCATTGAGTTATGAATGTTATCTACTGCAGATAGCATTTATGGCATTGAGTTATGAATGTTATCTACTGTAGATAGCATTTGTGGCATTGAGTTATAAATGCTATCTACTGCAGATAGCATTTATGGCATTGAGTTATGAATGTTATCTACTGTAGATAGCATTTGTGGCATTGAGTTATGAATGCTATCTACTGTAGATAGCATTTGTGGCATTGAGTTATGAATGTTATCTGATGTAGATAGCATTTGTGGCATTGAGTTATGAATGCTATCTGCTGTAGATAGCATTTGTGGCATTGATTTATGAATGCTATCTACTGTAGATAGCATTTGCGGCATTGAGTTATGCATGATATCTACTGTAGATAGCATTTGTTCATTTTGTTGCATTGAGTTATGCATGCTATCTACTGTAGATAGCTTTGTTACATTAAGTTACGTATGCTATATACTTTAGATAACATTTGTTGCATTGACTTATAATTTATATGCTAGTATCTGTTTTAGAAAATATTTGTTGCATTGAGTTATGAATGCTATCTACTGTAGATAGCATTTGCGGCATTGAGTTATGCATGCTATCTACTGTAGATAGCATTTGTTGCATTGGGTTATGAATGCTATCTGCTGTAGATAGCATTTGTGGCATTGATTTATGAATGCTATCTACTGTAGATAGCATTTGCGGCATTGAGTTATGCATGCTATCTACTGTAGATAGCATTTGTTCATTTTGTTGCATTGAGGTATGCATGCTATCTACTGTAGATAGCATTTGGTTACATTAAGTTACGTATGATATCTACTGTAGATGGCATTTGTTGCATTGAGTTATGCATGCTATCTACTGTAGATAGCTTTGTTACATTAAGTTACGTATGCTATACTTTAGATAACATTTGTTGCATTGACTTACATATGCTAGTATCTGTTTTAGAAAACATTTGTTGCATTGAGTTATGAATGCTATCTACTGTAGATAGCATTTGTGGCATTGAGTTATGAATGATATCTGCTGTATAGCATTTGTTGCATTGAGTTATGAATGCTATCTGATGTAGATAGCATTTGTGGCATTGAGTTATGAATGCTATCTGATGTAGATAGCATTTGTTGCATTGAGTTATGCATGCTATCTGCTGTAGATAGCATTTGTTGCATTGAGTTATGCATGCTATCTGCTGTAGATAGCATTTGTTGCATTGAGTTATGAATGCTATCTGCTGTAGATAGCATTTGTGGCATTGAGTTATGAATGCTATCTACTGTAGATAGCATTTGTTGCATTGAGTTATGAGTGCTATCTGCTATGCTGTAGATAGCATTTGTGGCATTGAGTTATGAATACTATCTACTGTATATAGCATTTGTTGCATTGAGTTATGAATGTTATCTGATGTAGATAGCATTTGTGGCATTGAGTTATGAATGCTATCTGCTGTAGATAGCATTTGTGGCATTTAGTTATGAATGTTATCTGATGTAGATAGCATTTGTGGCATTGAGTTATGAATGCTATCTACTGTAGATAGCATTTGTGGCATTGAGTTATGAATGTTATCTGATGTAGATAGCATTTGTGGCATTGAGTTATGATTGTTGTCAACTGTAGATAGCATTTGTGGCATTGAGTTACGTATGCTATCTACTGTAGATAGCATTTGTTGCATTGAGTTATGGATAATATCTACTGTAGATAGCATTTGTTGCATTGAGTTATGAATGCTATCTACTGTAGATAGCATTTGTTGCATTGAGTTATGAATGTTATCTGCTGTAGATAGCATTTGTTACATTGAGTTATGAATGAACCTACTTATTATGTTACTTTCATTGAAATAGCTTCATTTGTTTGGCGTGATATTGTAATTATTACAATGGGGCAACGCCATAACACATAATCATTATCAAACTTTATCATTATCGTCCAGCCGTAACATCATAGATAATCGATAGATATCAACTATTTTCTAACTTTTCTGACCTTTTAATTTTTAACGTAATTTTTTTCCTTGCCCTACTCGAGAGAAATATTTTTTATCTTGCCCACGAGTAGTGAGCAGTAACAAATGACTTTGTTATTTTTATGTAATTACAACTTATATAAGATCGTCCATAAAGTAATCAAATTAAAATCAAGGCAACCACTTAAGGGCCAAACCAAAGTAGATGTACGTATACATTAATTAAATTTGGAATGTTGAATGCAGTTACAATGGGATGAACATAAGAATTATACAATGTAGATATTTCGGAAACATTCAAGAATTATGTAAAATGATATTCTTGTTGATGTTAAAGTTAATAAATAAATGTATAAATTGAGGAGACAATATCTATGGGTCATTTGACCATGAAGCTAATTTTTTCATTATGATATTTATCAATGATATAACTACAATAAACCTAAAAATATTGTGTCTCCAATCTGTCGCGTGCTTGTTTTGTGATGAGCACCGGGGGGTCTTCAAAAGAATTACGGGGATGTGCCACACAGACTTTCGGATGCTGACTTTCTCTATATACCTACTTTTTGCTGTTTTGGCAACCATCAGTATACCAATTTTGTTTACAAAAGGCACCCAAATTTGCCCTAATTGGGCGCTCTTAGGGGCACTTTTGTACAAATGCACTCTACTGAAAACCCACCCATCGATATGCCAAAATTGCTGAAAAGATATACCCCAAACCGTGGCACATCCCTTCAACCAGGGATAACCCCCTCCGGGGATGATTGATAAGCAGCTCCATTTGAACTTCATACACCCTCTGAAAAAGATTCATCCCGAACCTTCAACAGAGGGACGGCGAATTTCAAATCGAGTAATTCATACACCCCTGTGGAAGACATTTCCAAAATTGTTGGTAAGGTTTGCATGGGGGGGCACTCAACTTAAATCTTGGTAGGGGAATGCAGCGAACTTCTGGAAATTAAGAACTGATTTTGGGGCAAAATATTGGCCTGATGGACTGAAATTTCACATCTTGAAGCATTTATGCAAATTAGCTCATTAATTATGCAAATATGCAAATTAGAGGGCGGCTTCATTATATAATACATTAGAACATATTAGAAACACTTTGACCAAGTTTCAGGGCAACATTTATGCAATGATTTTTAGCAAAATATTGGCAAAAATTACATATTAATGAGCCTTTCCAGTCCTTTTAGCTCATTAACAATATTGATTATTGACAAAAACAATAGCATACAAAGAAAATATAAATTGATATATTATGGAAACCGTATGTCCGATTTGCTCCAAACAAAAGGCATATTGATCAGTGTACTTTACCCTACTCAATATATTTGTTTAAAACATGCTTAAAGCATTTTCTAATATTTTCTAGAAAATGCATCCAATACCACCTTAACTTACCAATCCGCCATTAAAAATCACAAAGCCATTAGTTATACTTTACCCAAAATGCTGAAATAATGTTAGTAATACCTGCCAGGAAGGTCTTATTTGCATTTTAAGCTGAAACAACAAGAAAGTGAAAGAAGCCCCCACTGGCTATTTGGGCCGTTTAATACAGAGTTCTATGAGGGAATTTGTTTTATGTCATAGCTCGACTTTATGTCCAAATTGCTTTGTAGACCTACAAACACAACAAATGTGGCCGATTCCATTTAGGTACAAGTTGGGACATGTGTAAACGTTATATGCCAAACAAGATATCAGGTTAAAAAAAACCCCAACACAATTTCATTATGACTTTAATGGTACCAGCCCCAATTGGGCTATTCCAGAAATTTATGGCACTCCCCCTAAAGAAGACATGCAAGTTTGTACCATAAATTTTTGGGAATTCCCAGACCCAAATTTTATCCCCCAAAAAATGGGAAGTCCCATTTTGACAATAAAATGATTAAAAAATTGGGAATTCCCAGTGTCGCTAAAAATAAGACAAGCCTAAAATAAAAAGGCGTCTTTCCTAGGGAATTCCCATGTCTTCTTTAGGGTTGTGAAAATAATGACCTGGTGAAAAATTTTTGGGAATCCCACGTCTTCTTTAGGGGGGGGGGATGCCTTTAATGTCTGGAATAGCCCAAAACATCAAAAGGGAGCACTGTTATATTAATGTTAAGATCTCAGTGACCAACCTTAGCACAGTATATTTTGTATTTTTATATTTTGATCTGAGAGCACACTCAGAGACACCACATTGCATTCTGAATAGGAGGTATGTACTTCTGATATCTAATAATTTTGATTTTGGAAATTCAAGATAATGATACCAATTCTATGTCAAATTTTTAAAATATGAGATTTTTGACATTTAACATCCTCGAAGTAAACTTTATTAATCTTATGATAAATGTGATCAGATAAGAAAATGGACAAATACAAGGTTCATAACTTTGCCAACAAGTATTCAAGAGACATTGTATGTACTGAGCATGTTAATTTTGAAATTTCAGACATGATAATTTTGACCTTTCCTATTGAAGATATACATGAAGTTTCCCAAAAGACCTACAAAGACCTTTCATATGGAAGATATACATAAAGATTCCAGAAAGACCTAAAACATTTTGGAAAGGCTAAAACTAATTTATATAAAACACATAATAACAAGTAAAGAAAATCTGAAATCAGAACCGGGTATCAAAATACAAACACATTTTTCTGATTAAAATATAATTTTTAATAATTATGCTGATATCAATGTAATGTATACAATTTTATTCAACAAGATTTATGAATACATTATTATGAAAATATAATACACTCTGATACTCATTATAACTCATTACCCTATAGTAATGATTCGATTTTTACCAAATTGGTCAATATTAAAAATTCACTGAAAAAGTCCAAAGAAGGCATAAAGCAGTATTCAGACTTTTTATTACACATACAATATTGTATGTAACATATCTACGTTGTTTAATCTATTGCCATTCTATTTCCAGTAATGTTTAAGTTCTAACAAATGTTTGATGACGTAAAATCGATAATATATTTCTACTAGATATTATATGTAACATATTATCGATTTTTCGTCGTCAAACATTCGTTAGAACTTAAACATTACTGGAAATAGAATGGCAATAGATTAAATAAGGTAGATATGTTACATACAATATTGTACGTGTAATACTCGGAGTCCGTGGAGCGCTTTAGTCATTCCATCAAATACATTAAATTGGTTATTCTCAACTACTTTTAAACACAAATAATCAATTGGTTGTAAAATACTGTTCATCATGTTCATTATAGTCATTTTACATTAATTATAATAAAATTTTCAATATTTCACATAATCCAGTTTTACACTATATCAATTTCAAGCTCTTCAGCTTTTAAAGAAAACCCTGAGGTTGATGTCCTTTCCATTCAACATTTGGTTACAGTGTTCTAAATCGGTAAGTAAAATAAACCAATGGTATTTTACCGGGTAATTTCGTAAAATACTGTAATTTACTGTAAAATACTGTAATTTACTGTAAAATACTGTAATTTACTGTAAAATACTGTAATTTACTGTAAAATACTGTAATTTACTGTAAAATACTGTAAAATAAAAGACACCAAAGCAAAAGAGATTTTTGAGATGTCTTAAGAATCAGGGTTCAGATCCATCCAACATGGGCGGACAAAATAAAACAATGAAAGCCAGATTCAGATTCCTTGAGCACCATTGTCCAAGTTCCAGCTCGTCAGAAGTTTCCAAACACATCCACATTGAATCCCCGGGGCACCAAGTCGACTTGGAGCAAGTTAAGATCCTCGACCGGGAACCTAAGTATTTCGAAAGGGGTGTCAAGGAGGCCATCTACATCAGAGTCAACCAACCTTCACTTAACCGTGATGGGGGCCGATACCAGCTACCAAGAGTCTACGACCAAGTGTTGGGGTCAAGTGTCCAACAGGTCATTGATCCCAAACTTGGGTTGCCAGTCTCCCGATGAAGGTCGAAGTTACGACCGAAAATTTGAGGTATGTCTAATCTTGTGTTGAGATCAAAAGTTTAAAATCATAAATTATAAAACAATGAAGTTTGTGCAATTTGACTGAAACTTTGTCAAGGTTGAGGTCAAGATGTTTATCCTATCATCTATATATATGAGGAACCATGTGGTCCTCATGCCATGGTATGGTAACACTAGTCAAATATTGGTGTGAAAATGACAGTATTTTCTCATTTTAAAGGCTAAATAGAAGGTATTGGCCTATAAACATGCTACATAAATAATATTTGCATGATTTATTATTAAATAGACACTATTCAACTTCACATAACTTGCTGGTACATTTAGAGTTGGATTTGATTCCCTTATTGTGCTGTTGAAAAATCCCTATTTTTGGTCAATTTTGCTCTTCCAATTTGGCCATAACTTTGAAATGCTGTCACATCCAAGATAGTATACAAATATTGACTGCTGTGAGGGTCATGGTTAAAATTATAGGCCCAAGGTGATCTCAAAACCATGCTATGGTTTTGAGATCACCGCGGGCCTATAATTTTAACCATGACCCGAATAAACTTAAGCAGTCAATATTTGTTTTATATACCTCATTAATATAGATTTTTGTCATCTGATTGGTTAAAAGGCATATTTTATTGTTCATAGGCCGTATTAAAATTTACAAAGAAAGTTTTTCGTCAAGAACCGATCGCGTTACCGCAACTGGCAGGCAGCGCGTTGGCGCCGCGTGCGTAATGCGAACATGCCATCGCGCGCGTAGAGTTTGATCAGGACGCATGTGAAAATGACTATGCCCAGGGAATAGTCTTTTTAAAAGACTATTGCCCGGGGGAATAGTTCAGTTTTTACGTAATTCTTAAAAAAGAAGGGCATATCTAATTCAATGACTGCACTTTTAACCAATCAGATGACAGGAATCTATATATGAGGTATATAATAACTAATATCACTTTCACAAGAAATTTTCTAATTGATGTGATTGTTCATACCTTTGAAAAAGCACATACATCATAAAACCACAGCTTCCATCAGACAATGCTGCTTTACTTGGAATAAATTATATTAAATGAGATTGATCACCACTAGTATTCAGAATATAGCACCTTTGTCTTGATCAAAATTAATGAGTGCAATATTTCTAGGAGAACCAAAAGGTTTCCTTAGACAATGCTGTTTTACTTGGAAACAAATATACTAAATGAGATAAATTGCTACAAGTATTCAGAATATCTTAATAAAGTAGCTTACAATGCACATCTGACAATAAGCACATCAAATTGTTATTCATCCTACATTTAACCCTTTTTAGCCCTTTTGAAAGATACATTTTATTGAGATCGAATCAATGATACACTTGATACAAGTGAAGGGTACACCTTCAATAATATTTCTAGGAGAATTAAGAAACTGTGTTTGAAGACATAATATTGCTATCGGACATCTCATCTGTCAATTACCGTAAGCACCCGGGTATAAGCCCACCTTCGGCTATAAGTCCACCCCCTATTTTTCAAAACATTCTGGGAACAAGGGTGCACTCAGGTATAAGCCCAGTACTAAATTTTGGCCAGCTAGTTCTTAAATCAAATCAATGTTTTGCTCTCACATTTAAGAACAAATATAAAAAATATTAGTTGATAATTAACATTCCACACTTATAATTTTAAGAAAATTGACATATAAGATAGAAATTACTGGTACATTGGGCATATACAAATGGGGGTGATTGTTCTTATTTTTAAATTCAAGCACTAGCCCTACCCCGGTTATAAGCCCACCCCCATTTTTGAAGTGAAATCTGCCATCTAGGGGGGTGGGCTTATACCCGAGTGGTTACGGTATTTCATTTGAATATTTGCATAATTAATCAATTAGCAAAACCTATTTAACTATGCAAATGTGCATATTAGCATAATTGATAAACTAAATAAATCCTAAAAGAAAAATAGGAACGCTTATACTTTCCAACAACTTATTGGCAAACAAATAATAAATTTTCTATCAAATGAACTCATTAAACATGGATAACATGGAAATTAAAATAAGTATCAGTACAATCACATGCAGCTTAAATTGATACACAGCTAGAAAAATTAAACTCTGTACTATATACACGTACCTAGCAATAAATGAATGGGAAAGCGATTTGGGAGGTTTGTGGTACTCTATGCATTTACATAGCTGGTAAATAATGTCAGCAATCAATCAGAACACAAAATACTATAACAAATGAAAAAATAGCACAACAAAAGTTACAAAAACTACTTTAGAAAATGTGATTTGCAAATTTATATATTTGAGGCTATGCAGTTAATGTAGCAAAGTGTCAGGAGTGTTACAAAAACATGCAAGCTGGGCTTTAAAAATAAAATTGAACGTAAATCACCTAAATTTTGGACAATTTTGGGTCGGTCGGTGGAGGGCAAGCAAACATTTTTTTTGGCCTAATGGTTATTGTAATCATACCACTATAAATCAATTCAGTATTTTGTGTTTCAGTTACATTATATATGACTGTTTGTATTATAGTAAATTTACAATGCAGAGTTCAAGTGTCATTCATTTGTTGACTCCAGTACAGGTACCAGCTGGGGTTGGCAACTTAATATACTAGTACATGTACTTCCTGCTTAGGAGGGAAATACTGAGATTTATACCTGAAAATACTGGACAATAACAAGAACTGAATGTGACCTGCTCTGACGAAACCCGCCATAAGTCGCACTCAGCCATTTCGAGATACAGCGAGTCAAAGTTGGGAAAGGGGTGAAAAACCTTGCAGATTTTGTTTTTCAGTTTTTCTTATTTTTTTGATTCCTCAATATGTTTACTTTAACCTACCATTGAAAACAAAATATTCTTTTACATCTAAAACACCCAAATCTATCATTTTCTGAGCCAAACCAAGTCCTTAAACATGTCATTTTACATCTTTAAAGCCATTTTTCTTGCATTTGCCTTTTCTTTATGTGTCGCTTCCCCCCTTCCTGTTGAAAGACCGTAGAATGAGGTCCAAATGTCCCAGAAACATAATTTTGGTATCACATGAAAGCTGAAGACCTATACTAAATGACATCAAAAACTCAATTTTCAACTTATGTCTGGTTTTGTGGGAGTGGGTCTCATATATACAGTCAATCAAGACCAAGGATGTTAACATCAAATCTGTGTGGTTTCAACCATTTTGGCAGGTTAATAACTGTTCAATGGATATTGAAATTGGTTAATTTCTTTGGTTTAATAATAGCTGAAAATCATATTTTGTCAACGCCTCATTCCAAGTAAAAACCATATCACTCCCTGGCACCAATTAAGTGACCTTTTTCTAGGTAAATGTGTAATTTATTGTTTTTAGTTCATTTCTTGGAATGTCACCTCAGATTTCATTTCTTTAGTTTTTAAATAATTTTTCAGCTATTAAAATAATAGCTGAAAACTATATTTTGTCAACGCCTCATTCCAAGTAAAAACCATATCACTCCCTGGTACCAATTAAGTGACTTTTTCCTGGGTAAATGTGTGATTTATGAATTTTAGTTCATTTCAGGGTGAAATATCATTTGGAAATGCAAGTTTTCCCAGTACTACAATGTAAGTATTCCCCATGTAGGTTAAAAAAGACATGGTGGTATTTGCCAGTATATACCAGTAATTGCCACCTGTTTTTTGCCCATCCTGGTACATAGCCAACCTTGTTTAGTACACTTTCATTGATTTCTCAAACATATTGGCTAGATCCTCTTCACTCTGTGGACGGGGTGCAAGTTTGGTAACACGATGCTGAAATACAAACAAACAAAATGAATACATTACATAGCCCCTGATTGGTTAATTACAAGTTATAATCATCGAAGGGGGGGTAGGGGATGTGCTGTAAACATGGGTGGCATTTTCAGCCTTTTGGTATATCAATGATCCCTTTTTCTAGGCCAATTTTGGTATATGGAGGGGTGCTTTTTTCACAATTTTCTCAACTGCTTTGGAAAATAGCCCAATTTTGCCAATATTTTGCCAATTTTGGTTTATCGATTGGTCCAAATTTCTTGACAAATTAGTATATTGATAGGCTCCTTTCAAATTATCAATGGCACACCCCTACCCAAACCAAACTTGAGTACTCCCTCTGGGTAATCATCTTAATACCGGTACTCAATCAAAATAGGGCTTTTAGATAAGCTTAATCCCCTTCCACCCTACTGACTATTCTTACCATATCTCTGATTGGCTTAATACATGATATAGTTCACTTTGTAACCAATCAAAATAGTTCTTAGAGGCCAATTTGGCCACTTGTTGTGCCCCTGGCTTCCCAATTATTTCAATTCTATTTGATGACTTGTCTCATTGAGTCCATGTGGGCATTTATACTTATAATTCAGAGCAGAGGATCTTAACCTGTTTTGGAATTGACCCTTATATCTTGGAAAAGTACATTAGCCATATCCATACAAGGCCAACATGCTTTTATTAGCCTTTTCTAGCCTTTTCTTTTGATACAGGGAATTTCTTCCTAAATGGGCACTCTTAAGAAATCCATTAATCTGATTACACTGGACTGCATGTCTGCTCTAAACTTTTTTGTTGTTGCTAATATTAAAAGGAAAGGAGTTTGTTGAAGTGAAGCAGCTTAACAAAAACCTGTAACGGTATACCTTTCAGATACAATCCACCTTTGGGGTACTTTCAGATACAATTCATTTCTGGGGGGTTCAATTTGTTACAAAACCATGCTAAATTACTGTTTAGCGGTTTTTTTTGTTCAAAAGAGCAATTTCCATTTAAAGCGCAAGGTAAAAATCTGGAAAATATTAAGTTTAGACTGCACTTGGAACCATCATGATGACAGGTGATATGTGTTTGAGTACATTTTGTGGTCACCTTGAGATAAATACTACCCATAGAAATGATTAATGTATATCCATTAGCCAGTGTCAAGGCTAGCAACTTTGTGGTGGATATGTATCATCAGCTAGTTATTGTAACTACATAAACCAGACACACCTTTCATTTGGGGCACATAATGATCTAGACCTTTAAGGTATGTTTTGCAAATTCCTAGTCATGCATGTGTACACTATGGTCCAATTTCTTGAAGCTTGGCTAGTGGTCAGGCTTCCTAAGCCAGCATGCTAGTCCTACCAATACCGGATCCATTTTATTGATTTATCTTTCTAGGTGATGTATGATGTGAAATTGTAAGCAATGGTATAGGACTAATTAGGCTTAAGGTGATATTACATCTCTTGATAAATTTGTAACTATTTTTGCATTTTTCTCAAAAGAATATTAACAGACTGGTAACAAAAGTTATGTATATGATAGGGGCAAGGAATCCAGTTACTACATGTACACTGGAATTTCAGTGATTCAAGACAAGCGGTACATATTTATGATAAGAAAAGAGGTACCGCTATAATGTACCTCATTTCTTAACATATCTAATGAACCACTTGTCTTGAATCATTTCAGTGAAGTAATTGGTTTCTTGCGCCTAAAATATATATAACTTTTGTTACCAGTGTGTAGTTATATTTTGAGAAAAATGCAAAATTAGTCACAAAATTTATAAGGGGGTGTAGTACCACATTAAGCCTGATGACTTACGAATCCTGACCACTAGCCATGCTTTGAGGAACAGGCTCCTATGAAACTTAGGATATACTATATACCTGTGGTAATGTTCCTTTAACCAAGTCTGGGATATCATCTTTGGTATATCCCAGTGCATTCAGACCATCATCCACCTGTAGATCCTGCATATATGTACGCAGGGTATCAGCTAACACTGCACCGGCATCTTCATTCCTCACATTAGTCTTATCTGAACCTGTAAGATAATTGATATCAAATTTATCAGCTCTGATGCAGGGCAAAATACTGGCCTATTCCAATTGAAATCCATACCCTCTATGGAAGACATGACCTTAATCTCATAGGGAATGTTGTATGTATCTATGTATCTATCTGGGTATGTGGATAAAGGCTCCGTCAGTTTCGATCCAAATGTCGCCAAATTCATACGGGAGATCAAGGAATGGACTGAGACGGTAATGCACTTTATTTGGTTGAAAATGGTCAAGAATTGGCTACAAAAACAGTGAAAATATGGGTAAAAACGGGGTTTTTGTTATGAAAATCAGTTGCCAGCCTACGCGTCGCTGCAGCTGGCGGCAGCGTGTAAGCGCCGCGTGCGTAATGCGAACTACGCCAATGCGCGTGTAAACAGCCCAGAGCCACGCGACTTGCGAGCCAGAGACCAGTGGACATGATAATACGGAAATTAAGAAGGAAAAATAAAGAACAAAAAGGTACATGGACGGGTCACGGGATTATGATAGCGGGTGAACATGTCCGCAGACACGCTATGAGAAGACGTAATAAATACGGGAAAAGGATGTGTATTGTATAAACAACATGAAGCGGTACTATAAAGAAAAATTAAATTAAAATGAGGACAAAAAGGTACGAGTAATTAGGCCAACGGGTTAAAGTAACTAAATGAAACGGAAAAGAAACAAAGAAGGAAAGAAACTAATAAGGAAATGTAAGAAAAAAAGAAGCTAAAATAATGAGAATAGAATTGAGTAAAAAACATGGAAGCGGGAAAACACAAGCAGCAAATAAAAAAAGATGATAAAAGGGAAATGTAAGAAAGAACAGATTTAGAAAATAATGGGAACGGGTTAAATAAATAAATAACATGGAAACGGAAAATCACAAGCTAAGCAGAAGAAACTAAAAAAAGAAAATGTAAGAGGAGACAGATTTAGATAAATAAAAATGTACCTTTTCAATGATTCTACCTGTTCAGTAATTCTTCCTGTTATAGTGAACGCTCCCATTTACTCATCTAGCGGGGACCCGCGCGAAGTGCGCACGGTTGTTTGATGGGATCATTTATTAATTTTTCAAACAAAACATCATGTATAACCAAATTTTAGGCTTAAACAGCTAAAAGTGATATCGTGCTAATGTATACAGATGCTTTTGAGTCATTCTCAACTTTAATTTCCCCTCTTTTACAAAATTATTCACTTTTATAGTATTTTTTAAAGCTTTTTTGGATATAAAATGTATCTATTTATGACAAGATAGGTGGCGCTATTTAGATACTAGAAATTACTCTTTCAGGCTTTTAATAAAAATAATTCCTTTTATTTTTTTTTATGAAATATGTTTATAAAATTTCTTTGTTGCTTGTTTCACCTATTCCACCTGTTTAAATGGCAGTATTGATTACCTACCCCTTGCAAATTAAGAAATATGACTTATGATAAATAGCGCCATCTATAGTTTGCATTTTCTTAATAATGAAGCCAATTCTATATACATCAAACAACCGTGTGCGGGTATCCCGCTAGTACAGGGGTAAAGATTGATTTCAAATGGATCACCCATTCAGGTATCCCCATTTAAAATTCACACTATACCCTGCGGAAGATTTAAGGTAAAGCCAAGAATTTTCTGCTTTACAAATGCTAAATTCCGCTTTTCTCCACTTTGTAATTTTAGCACATTTCTGACATAATAAAATTTCACAAGAATCTTGTGACGATCATTGAGATTTGCAAAGTTGGGATGGGTAATTGGGTATCATGGCTGCAATGGGGCGTTGTACGGTAAATATATGACGGATTTTACTTTATTTTGATGAATTTTGAAGACCCATTTCATTTAGTATTTTATTTATTTCTTTTCAATTGCATTTTATTCTTTTTCTAGGTCATTTTTGCTTATTTTTTTTATTTTTTTCTCAGAAATGCGTTTTCCGCTTTACCTCCGAATTCCGCGATTTTCGCGGAATTTCCGCAACGCGGAAAATTCTTGGCTTTAATTTAAGGTCATGTCTTCCGTATGGAATAAACCATTGTACCTCCTGATTGTTTTGCCATGTCCTTGTTGTGGCCTTGTATGCCATGGAAATTTTTCCCAGGTGGGGGTGGGGTTCTTCAGTTTGGGTTGGAATGTGATGGGACTCTGAAAAACTTAGTGAAAATATACCAAAACTTTACAAAAAAAAAGACCTAAAATTAAATGAATAAATCATTTATCGTCAGAATTAAGGTAAATTTGCCAAAAAACACCGGCAAATTAAACAAATTTTGCTGACAAACAATGACAAAATTGCAACTGTTTTCAGATTTTTTTAAAAGGCATCTCTTCTTTAAACCATTTTGTTTTTGTTAATTTACACCTGAGTCTAAATCTGAGAACTTAAAAATGCACAAAGAAATCTGACACACATCAAGAGTCCATCTTTCTTCTAAGAACCCCCAACCCAACCCTTATCCCAGAACTTATGTTCAGGACAATTGTCTGACTTATTATTATTTCCAACATTAATTCCCCCATAGAGCTCCACAGCTAAAATAGGAATTTTTTTTCATTTTACCCAATTACAAATTTGACTCAAAAAAAGTTGAGATTTTTATATCACTGGAAACCTCTGGCTACATAATGTTTATTTAGATTAATTCGTTTTGCAAAGATATCGTGAAATTCGAATTTCGTTGAAATTACAACGCATTGTCTATGGAGCAGTGAATACACATAATCATGCATAACTCGCAAACGCAAAATCGGAATCAACTGAAATTGTGGGAATAGGCTTTTTTCGTGGATATGTACTGAAAAATGTCATAAAAAGAGGATGCTATGATCACAAAACACTCCTTTAAGATATAGTTAATAAATTCAAATTCTTACCCAGTATCTGTGCAGCTTCAATATGTCGTTCCGGACACATAGGCGATGTAAATTGGAATACCGCTGGTGCTGTCATTACTACTGATAAACCATGGGGCTGTCAGATACAACAAAGGAAGAGTTATACATTATATTTGTTTGACTGTGTCATAACCTGATATACTCTAAATATATTTTGAAGGAGGAAAAAGAAGTAGGCTTTAGTGCAGGGTTGTTTGATTTAAATCACGCCGATTTAAATCATTGCTATAAATTGCTATTTAACGCGGCTGTGTACTCTAGACATTGTTTCTTTCGCGAAATTGAGCTTTTTTGAAATGTATTTACTTTGTTATGTTTTTTATAAATACAAGGAAAGAAAATCCAGATTTGTTAACTCTAACTGCTTTATTTTATGGATTTTATCTTACTATTTCACTTGTTTCCGCAATTTAAAAGGAAAGAAAATCTTTGTTGTACCACGGGTTACACGCTACGCAACAATGCATCGCGTTTTGTAGTCACGCAATTTGTTAACGCACAGATACACTACGACACGCATAACGCTTATCTGCATGCGCGGCGCATCTTATGGAAGCACCACGGAAGCACTGATTTCACAAAAACCTAGCGGTCAAATGGCTCCGCTTTTAGCTGATAAAATGTGAATTTTTCAAGTTCTTTCCCCGATTTAAATATGAAGATATAAAAAGATTTCGCCCAAACTTCTCAAGGGGCTGTGGATTTACCCGATGTTCACGTAATGTAAGGTAGAAAATGCCGCATTTTCCTGTGAGCTTCAATCAAAATGTGACGACTTTAAACTTCAACGGCCTTTATTTCAATGTTCATTTTCTCGGTAAAATGACGATTTAGGTACACGATAACTCAATAAATACAGCATCTATAGGTAAGCAATTATGCTCATCATAAAAAGCATGATCGACTTAAGAAACGGTTTTCTCATTTTTTTATATTTTGGTCTATTTCCGATTTTAGGCATCATTTTGTGCAAATAGGCATTTGTGAAATTTAAAAAGTTCATTTTGATGCCTTATATGGTCAATATCTCAAAAAATAAGGCCAATATCAAAAAACTAAAAAAAACGTTTTTGGAATGGTGCCTCAAGACTAAGATAAAAACAAAACAAAAATTTTTGGAAAAAGTATTTTTTTGTTATGATGTACCGAACAAAAATTGCCAAAAATTCACTTTTTGTGATTTTCTTCATAATTGTTGTTTTTACATCAAATCTGTATTTATATTGAGACTCATTGATGTCTTGCCTTTATAAAAATGTATACTTTTATATGTCTTGCGTGAATAATTACGAAGTTATGGCACTTTTACTACATGCATGTTTGAGAGTACACAGCTGCCTTAAATCACTTGATTTTTTTTTTTAAACACTGATTTAAATCAACATTCTTTTTTGATAAATGTGAGCTAATTTTTTTCTTAAATTGACTGTTTTACTTCATTATGTTTCTACAACTTTTGGATACAATTAAAATACCTCTATGTCACTTTATCTATAATTGCTTTGAAATTTTCACATGTAAAAACATGTTTTGATTTTTTTGTAAATACCTGGTAGGATTGTGCATATGACTAGCATTCCACTGGTACTTTATCATGGGGTATAGCAGTTCTTGGAATCAAAAAAATCAATTTAAATTTTTAAAAATCTGATTTAAAAAACAAATAAAAAAAAGAATCAACAACCTTGCATAATAAAAAAATTAGGACGTACTTACCCTGATTTTTTTGTTATGTCAATCAAACAATTCTCTTTGTTATCTCATCTGGCTGTGATATCTTCACAGGAAAACATATGAGTTGACACTTATTTTAATGCCATACTCTGAAAGCTTAGAATGACATATCTATGGTACATAAAGCCTTAAAGTCCCAGGCAATAAAACCAAATTTTTTTGATCTTTCAATCGAGCATCGATGCTTGGTCTATCCTTATTATTTATGAAGTATCAATTAATTAGATGTTATAACATCTAATCTTTGTACATAATGCATTGTCCAATACAATTTTACCATTAATTCTAACAACATAACAAGCATCGAAGCAGCATCAAGGGTCGATACAAAGATCAAACAATTTTGGGTCTGGTGCCTCATTACCACAATCTTTTATTAATTGCCCCAATTTCAGTACTTGGGACAGTCATGACTGGACAAAAAAGGCTGGACTGTACATGACAAAATACCCAAGAATCGAACCAACTTACCACAATTGCATGATCATCATCATAGTCTTTAGATTTGAAACTTTTCACCAAGCCAGCTATCGGGTATGACATGCCATGGCTGTCAATAAAAAGAAAATACACATATTCTAAATAAAAAAAGACATATCCATGTATGTCATATACACTATGGGCTATTCCAGTTGAAATCCATACACCCTATGGAAGGCATGACCTAAAACTTCCTGAGAGTGTGAATTTCAAATGGTGCTACCTGAATGTGTGACCTCACTTAAAGTCTACACCCAGTGGAAGATTAAGGTCTTGTGTTCCATAGAGGGTGTATGGATTTCAACTAAAATAGCCCAATGCATTTGACCTATTTTACCTACCCTAATTATAAGCAAGATTCATTTATAAATTAGGTCCTTAATCAGAGACAAGTGCGTTTCAAAGCAGTAAATACGCGATGTACGCTTAAAATACACTCTCGTCAAAGGTTTACTGCAAAATATTATAGTCAGGACTTTTGAGCCAATGATGACTTGACGGAAATCAATGATTTTGAGAGTGACCACCATTGGGATCAATTCCCGAGACCACCGTATTTGGCCGATGATCAGTTCCCTAGACCCCCTTTTTGGTCTGACCGACGAGTTCAAAACTGGTAGTCTCACACCCCCTGCAAAAAAAGGCGAGTTTAAATTCCCTAAAAAAAGGAAAAACTATTCTTACCATAAATGTACACCTGCATTACCAAAACCTATGCCAGCAAACACACTGGCTAAATGCATTGCAGTCCTAGCTTCGGTATCATCAGGATCATGGACAGATCTGAAACAAATCAGATTAACATATTAATCAAATACATAAACTGGTCGGTCGCAACACATAGTGGCGTACAGTGATTTTGGTCATTTTTGTGAAATTAGTTCCTAACCCAGAATTTCAAGTTAGCGTAAGTAGCCATGAAAATAAACAGAGACTGCACCAGGACTCAAACTTGCATTGTCAAACACCAATACACACTCATTTGCGCGTAGGACATATACCGTATTGTTTGTAATAAACGCCCCGGGGGCGTTGCATTTTTCCAAAAGGGGTGGCGTTTATTGGAAGTGAATTGTCAGTGAAAAAAGCTTAAAAATCGGGTTCAATTTCCCGATGGTGCTCCTGTTAAAAGGAGGGATTTACGACCATACAAGATGGTGGCGCCCACTGAAAATTACAATTTCGTGGGAAATACAACAAAATTACACCTGTAAGTGCATGGAATTAGTGAAATTTTACCATAATTAGACAATGAATGGATGGGAGTTGAGTCAAAATAGGTTTTTTCCATGCAATTTAGCGATCGTGACTGCCATTACTGATGCAAGTTTTAAGCTTACCTACACGATATGGCATGGAAATGTTTGCATTTTTGTCAATTTTTCACACAAAAATTGGAGGGGGCGTTTATTAGAGGGGGAGCGTTTATTACAAACAATACGGTAGTTAACAGGTCCAAGGTCAATCTTCATGTTATACAGGGGTGAAAATTAAAGTGGCTCTGATTTTCATAAAAATGGATGCAAACTGTTCCTCATGTTCAAGGGATTCAGGAAAAGAATAGTTTTTACTATCTGCGATGTCAAGTTTAGAAGATAGATGATAAATAAATGCAAATTCTGTGACAATCAAGCCCAAAGACTTGAACAAAGACTAATTTCAAGTTATGCGTTTTAATTTTTGGAAAACACACTTTCCAATCTTTTTCATATAACCAATTAGCAAAAATAACATATAATATTAAAATTATGAGCTAACTCTTACCCTATACTCAAGATTTTGAATGCTTAGACTTGTGCCAAGTCTTACAATTTTGTGACTACAATTGTAAGAAAACATGCAATTTTGCATGTTTTTGGACCATTTTCCCTAAAATTGCAAAAATATTAAAATTTTATTGACAGTTAGGACTAACTAAAGGATTAGGATTTAACTATGTTTCATTTGGCAAAACAGGATAATATTTTTTTATCCAAAAAAATTAGTTCTGTATTTTTCTGGAATGGGGAGTAGACATTGCAGATAGTGCAAAACCTCAAAACTAAGCGATCAATTTGCCTGAACTTTTACGAAAATTGGAGCAACTTTGACTTTTGACCCATACACAACAAGCAAGTCGACCCACAACCTTTTGTGCCCCATAACTTCTCCACGATAGGTCGTACACGCACAAACATTACATTCCATGGGACCAGACGCATTATTTGCATATTTGAAAGTGTTACTGGAAAAAAATTAAATTTTGCCCCTATACGATCCTATTAGCCACTTGCGGTTCCGCCATTATGCACTATGTGCGGGAGAGCCTCGAACTGGCAGCATACATGAATGGGAATTGAACCAGTCATATAACATTCTGTGTAAGGTTACGTAATTCTTCCTTTCATGTATGCTGCCAGTTCGAGGCTCTCCCCGCATATAGTGCATAATGGCGGAACCGTGCAAGTGGCGAATGGGGTTATTTGGGTGTCTTTTTGAGGGTCAAGGTCTCAAAATATTGCTTGGCAGACAGCAGATACGAGTTCAGCATACCCGAATTAACAAAAATAAGTTAGTTGCCAACTTTACGCTAACTTACCGATAGGAACACAATTTTTCCCAAATAGAACCAGTCTAATATGGCAATGGCATATTATGTACACAATTGACTCACCTTCTGAAGTACTTGTTGATTATTCTGAGTGCATGTAAAGACCAGATATCACTGATGGGGTTACTTCCTTGATAAGCAGGTCTCTCTATTGGGTTACTTGGACGGGGTCTACGCTGGTTGTATGGAATGGCTGTGTAGGATTCTAATGCATGACTGGAGAGAAAACAATAAATAGATTATAGTTTGAGATATCACTGATGAGGTTACTTCCTTGATAAGCAGGTCTCTCTATCGGATTACTTGGACGGGGTTGACGCTGGTTGTATGGAATGGCTATGTAGGATTCTAATGCATGACTGGAGAGAAACAATAAATAGATTATAGTTTGAGGTATCACTGATGGGGTTACTTCCTTGATAAGCAGGTCTCTCTATTGGATTACTTGGACAGGGTTGACGCTGGTTGTATGGAATGGCTGTGTAGGATTCTAATGCATGACTGGAGAGAAACAATAAATAGATTATAGTTTGAGATATCACTGATGAGGTTACTTCCTTGATAAGCAGGCCTCTCTATTGGATTACTTGGGCGGGGTCGACGCTGGTTGTATGGAATGGCTGTGTAGGATTCTAATGCATGACTGGAGAAAAAATTGGTAAGATTATGGCTTGGATAATAGTCATCAAGACATCTATTTACAATTTAAAGGGTAATGCCCTATCTTTGTCTGAGGCAATAATGTAAATAATGGGTGAGGTGCTGAACCCATTATTTAAATATTTTTACTTCTGATAACACATTCTTTGGGTGTAAAAGATAAGGCAGCAACCTTTATTTCTATTACTGCAAAAACAGAATAAATAAATTGTTGACTGACACACACAAAGACAATCTAACTGAAACACAACACAGGCTGACCGACACACGGTTGTGATGCCAAATACGGTCTTTTCCTTTGGACTACCAAACAATGAAAAGATGGGGTTTTTTTTGCTTGAATTGGATTGAAATCTGAGGTCATGCATTCCATTAGCCTTTTCAAGATATGGCGGACACAATAGGATGGCGCTGCACGAAGTGGGTAAAGTTTTTTGAATTTTCCGGGTTTTACCCAGATTGAAGTTTTCCCTCCTTTTGTGTACATGTCTTTCCAAAAGACTAATAGACTTAAAGCTTTAATATACGCTTTCCATCAAATCAAAATTTTGTTATTCTTTATTCAAAATGTTGAAATAATATTAGTAATAACTGCCAGGAAGGATTACTGTCCATTTTAAGTTGAAACAACAAGGTTAAGTGAAAGAAATCTCATTGGTTATTTTGGCCATTTTACATGCAGTTCTATGGGAAGACATTAATATAAACACTTTTTAAAATACAAATTTGCACATGAATTTTGTCAAACATACAAATATTTCATTCATTTAATATATAATCACTGCCAGTTCTTGGAAGTATACCGTCTGCTCAGTAACAAAGCTGCACTTGCCCATCTGATTTCATCCCCAATTCGCTGCCGTACTGGTTCAAGCCTGGACTCATTCACCTGTTCTGAATTATGATATGCCATAGAGGCTTTGTATTGTGATCATTTCGATCAGTGGTTCATAACAAAGAAAGCGTGAGCCAGTTGACCTAGAGCAACGGTCATATTCTAACATGCACTACACCAGCAAATTGGTGCTGCTAACCATCCCCAAAACATGATTCTCACACATCGAAAATTAAAAGACAAAATATTGCTATACTTACCAAAGCACATCAAAGCCACTGTATGTAGCCACTCTGTTTGGCATATATTTGACATGTAGAGGGTCAACAATACCCAAGGTAGGACGGATGGCTCGGTTTCCTATACCTGGATATGGTGAAGAATGATAAAAATTATTGATCAGAAATTCTTAAGTCAGTGGCTGTGGCTTAGCTTATAGCGCTAAATTTCATTGGTTTCTGCATGCCGTCTATCACACGGTGGACGGCAGCAACCGTGTTGTCGACATTAGAAATGCAAGTATGTAGAGCGCTCTATAATAATAATAATAGCCGAAAAAGATCGCAGTATGCACAACTAAAAGGGTAAACAAGTTTCGTTCATTTCAGAAAAAGGGGAGTTTTTTGGTAACTTAATTTTTACTATATAAAATAGTGTCTGTTAAGTTATTTTAAATTAAAATAATATTTAACAGACTAAGAATGAGAATAATCGATTTATAATAATTCATGTTTTTATTATCCTCTACCATGTGATAGACGACATGCAAGTCCAACATTTCATTTTAGTGGCATCCACTACTTAAAATTTTGGACCTACCTGTCGTCTATCACACGGTAGAGGATAGTAAAAAGATATATTCCTATACCGTAAAACCCCGTCTACAAGCATATAGAGTGCTTCTGATGAAAGCTACATTAATCCAGGCGCCATTATGGAGTTTGAGCAAATAAATTACGGATCCAAGCATATACAAACAAGTATTATTTTAAGACCAATCTATTGTATTGGTATATTTACACTTGGTTCGAATTAATTTAGCTTTCATAAAAAACACTATATATGCTTGTAGACGGGGTTTTACGGTATTTGTTTATTCAAAAAAGAAATTAGTCATTGTGTTGAAAGAGTAGAGCCTTTTGCAAGAATCAAAGTTGGCAATAGTTTATTGTACGTAAACTTATACATTATACTTTTATCAAAAGTGTGCATCAGTCCCGCAATGCGAAATGCAGTTCGCGTAAATGCTGCACCCAGCTGTGTGTACAGCATTCTATATCAATCCACAATGTTAAAAGTCCTGCCTATTACGAGCTGATCAGAGTATAACAAGTTTTAAATGATAACCAAGTGTGATTCAGATCATGCAAATTTATTTACAAGAATCTTTGAAAGAATCTATTCTTGCCCTTGATGTGCAAAAGATATCAAGAAATCCAAAGATAATCCTCAAGAAAGCAATGTACTCCAAGAGTGACATGCACCAATCGCAGAATCTGACTCTTTGGCCATGATTCATATCCAGGGCTTATTTGTGTACATCCATATCAAAAGGATGCACTTGTCAGCTACTTTAGTGTGTTCCATAGTCACATGGTTTAGGAATACAGAGAACATTCTTAAACCATTGGAGATGATTTGGAGTGACCTCCACTTGAGATGAGTCTGGTATTTATTCCTAGATATATATGTAAGAAGAGATACACAGCTGCCAACAAGTGCATCCTTTTGATATGGATGTACACATTTATTACAAGCATTGATATGTTACTCTACATAGCACATTGGCGGTGCTCTATAAAGCACAGCATGCTGCTGTTTATGGTGATTTTAAAATCTGATCACTTTTTACAAGTAGAAGCCTTAGAGATTGTGGATGTCCAAACAGCTTTTCAAATCTGACTGATATACATGTATGTGACCATCCACAATGAACCCAGAGTAAAGTTGTACATTTCAGAATCTTAGATTTGGATTATTCAAAATCTCCTTAAAACAAGCTTTAAAATGATATATCACATGCCACAATTGCTTGAAAAACAGCTACTCAAATAACAAAATTTGGTCAGAGAATTCCTCTATTTTCTATTTATTTCTGTTTGGTTTATTGGTCCATATCTCTAAATCTGTACTAGCGACTTAACACTGGGTTCGTCGTGGATGGTCATAGGCAGGGGAGTGCTCTAACTTTTTTAGAGAGTCAGAATACTAAAAAAGTACAATTTACACGAAAAATGTAACTTACTCTGACCATGTTGCGACTGTTTGATTTATTGATGCATGGGAGAAGGAAGATAAAACATATCAAATCACATCCCAGAGTGAGCTTGGCGGTTCAGCTCAGGCTTGCGATATTACCAGTTTATCATCCTCAATTTCATACCCGCTATTATGCGCTATACATAGGTACTTCTGAACATTCACCAGCCCCGAGGGCAAAGTCACCAGCCCAGACGGCAAAGTCACCAGCCCCTGGCGTTTGGGCAAGTTCATCACTGTATATAGGTACATGTATGTTGTTTTATACATGAGATGGCTTAACGTCCCATCTGCTCACTTACCCTATTCTAAATAAACCATGGGGTGAGCAAAAGTCTGAATTTGATCTACAGATGTTGCCAATCCAATTTTTAGATAATTACAAATGACCTTTTTCCAATTCAATACCCAAGCAAGGTATCACTGCCGGGCATTGAACCTGGGACTCAGACACTAAAGGCAAGACTCTTAATCATTAGGCCATATTCTTGATGTTTCAACATCTGTCTAACTACTTTCAATTTACAAAAAAAATTTTTAAAAACTTGCTTCTCTAATGCAGTGATAAACTGCAGCAGAGTGTATTTTCCTTTTGGGGCGCCAGCAACGACGGGGTCCCTTATTTGGCATGACTTTGTAAAAAGCTTCTAATTTTAACTCTTGCTAGATTTACTTTGCAATTGTTTTGCTTAAAGTATGTGCAGCTTAGAAATAAAACCACGATTTGCTTGGATTTTATTTTATTATTGTTTACTAATATGCACAGGATGAAATCTTGTGCATATATTCTTTGTTTAAAATACAAAATTAATGGACTTATAAAAACACCAAATAAACCAAGACCTTTGTATGGCTTAAACCAGTTTACTGCCTCTTAGAACCTGATAGACGGTGACCAAGTTGACCATAAAATCAATAACGAGGCAGTAAAACGCCTCTTAAACCGATGGCCTTTGTTTGTTAATTACCATAAAATCTATATAGTGATTATTGCCAAACTTACAATATGGTGGCCCAATTGGGCGACAAACTGTATGCAAACAACACGACATACCAATTAAACATGTTCTGCATTGCCGTTGTATAGTATGATACCTACATTGCGTTGTGATATGAGCTCACCTGTCTTAGCCTTGAGTGGTGTGTAGTCAAATATGGCAACACCTGTAGTCTCACTCCCAGTCCCTGCTGTAGTAGGCACTATATGTGACAAAAATGTGACAAAATGTTTAATACTATTACATTAAGGGCTGGGGTATGAACGTTTGGACAGTATTTATTTTGGGACATTAGAGCACATCAGACATATCGAATTGCATTCTGAATACGAAGAATGTCATTCTGATATCAAATAATTTTGAATTTTTGAAATTCGCAATTTAATACACATTTTATGGCAAATCATTAAAAATTGATATTTTTGATATTTAATAGTACTTGAAGTAAACTTTATAAATCTGATGATTTATACTTAAAGTGTATATAGGTGGATTGAAAAGCCAAAGATCAATTGAAAATTTTGACCATTCGTATTGAAGATATCGATTTTTTTCCCAAAACACCCAAAAAAATTAGGTCTTTTTGGGAAAAAAATCCATATCTTCAATATGAAAGGTCACAATTTTCAATTGACCGTCGGCTTTTTCCTCCCTGCTACATACACTTTAAGAATATATCATTAGATTTATATAATTTACTTTCGAGGACTGTTATATATCAAAATTGAAAAATATCAAATTTTTATAATTTGTCATAAAATTTGTATTATATTGTGATTTTCAAAAATGAAAATTATTTGATATCAGAAAGACATGCTTCAGTATTCAGAATACAATTCGATAGGTCTGAGGTGCTCTCGTGTCCCACAAAAAATACTATCGAAACGCAATAAACGCTCATTTTAGATCCCTTAACCATAACAATAAAATATTTGTTATTATATACCTCATATATAGATTCCTGTCATCTGATTGGTTAAAAGTGCAGTCATTGAATTAGCTATGCCCTCCTTTTTAAGAATTACGTAAAAACTGAACTATTCCTGGGCAATAGTCTTTTAAAAAGACTATTCCCGGCATAGTCATTTTCACATCATTGGTGTGCGCCCCGATCAAACTCTACACGCGCGATGGCGTGTTCGCATTATGCACGCGGCACCAACGCGCTGCCTGCCAGTTGCGGTGACGCGATCGGTTCATAACGAAAAACTTTCTTTGTAAATTTTACCATGGCCTATGAACAATAAAATAGGCCTTTTAACCAATCAGATGACAAAAATCTATATTAATGAGGTATATAAAACAAATATTGACTGCTTTATTCGGTATATATATATGATCGCCTTTATGTTTGTATATTTAAGGCAATAATTATAGTATTGCTCCATTCAAGTATTTTGAGCCAGTCAGATTGAATGCATCTGTGTATGTTAAATTGTTAACTATGTGAATCTGGATGAAGGGCAATATAATCTTATTTACCTGCAATAAGAGGCTTGACGGCACCACGTACTGGAAGTCCTTTGCCGATAGGAGCATTGACAAAGTCTAAGAATTCCGCATCTGGATGGGATGCGTATAGGTTAGCAGCCTTGCATGTGTCCATGACAGAGCCACCACCTACTGCCAGGTAGGCATCAAAATCACCCTGCTTAGCAAACTCTATCGCTGCCTGGAAACTAGTAGAAAAATAAAAATAACAAAGATACACTCTTAAAATGATCTACTCATTTTTGAATAGAACTTGTTAAATTTAACAAGGAAACTATTTGGATAGAAACTCATCAAATTTGATAAGATTGCCTTATCATTAAAAAAAAAAATAAATAGGTTCTTGTCGCAAATGAATAGGTTCTTATCAAAATGACCAAACAAAATTAAATTTGAATAGTTTATCTTCTCCGAGGGAGATATAAGAGAACTTATTCAAACCAAAATTGATAATCTTGGCAAATAATGAGTTGGAGATCTTTTCAATTTAAATAGTTACTTGTTAAAATAAAACAGAAACTATTAATTTTGATAAGATTGTCAGTTCAAAGTGATAATACCTAATCAAAATGAACAATATATCTCATCAAAATGAATAGCTACAGGATCAAAAATAAATAAGTAGGGATTCTATTCAGACAAATGAATAGTGTGAAATGAGAGTGTATGTTCAACTATTATGCCTCATCTTGGAATAGATTCATCAGGATTGTATATAGGGTAATAAAGTTTTTAATTTATGTAGACAAATCCAAGTTCTACTCACTGTTTAGACAGTTTAGTCATCAGGTCGGTTGACTTCTTCAGTAATGCGATGATCCGCCTACTTCGTGGGAGAGTAGGCGGATCATCGTGATAACTGAAGAAGTCAACCGACCGATGACTTAAACTGTCTAAACAGTGAGTAGAACTTGGATTTGTCTACATAAATTAAAAACTTTATTACACCTCATACATAATCATGAGTAAATCAGGTGACTAAATTGGTCAATCGCAAATGACATGTTTCTCTACCACCGCAACGCATCCCCATAGTCAAAGGTCGGTGTAATAAAACATGGTTTATATGGGGGAATAGGGCTCACTATTTTCCCTCTGTACTGGCTTTGGGCCTATCACCCCTAATATAAGAAAGGCAGTGTCCATGTGGTTAAAGGACCCCCCCCCCACCTTGTCAAATTGGTCCATGAATTGTGACACTTGTAATACAAAAGGACTGCATGTAGTTATCCTATTTATAATTCATACCCAGCAGTATTTCCAGGGATGGGGGTGGGGGAACTGCTGTACAGTTCCCATCATGCATTTACCTGTACAACTGCTTGTGAAAATTTAATATTTGATCAGAAACAGGCCCAAAGAAAGATGAACATCACAAGTTTTAGACAATTTTTTCCTGGTAGTCAACATTAATGGGTACATTTTCTCAGGTAAATTTTCTGGACATGTGACACCCATGGGCGCAGACATACATGTATTAGCTTTATGTAATGTGACTTCAAGCACAGTGGGTGGTCTACCAATGCATTTGAATAGGAACAATTCCTCCTTTGATGCAAAATATGTTACTTGTAGCAAGTTAATGATGTTATGGTAAGAGTATCCGTAGATAAATATTTTTTCCATAGGTAGATACATGGATATTTTTTAATTACATTTTCCCGTACATTTTGATGATATAGTGAAGAAATAAATATCTGCTATGCACTAATTTCTATTGAAATTGCGGCCAAGAATACTATTCTAATTCAAAACGACTAAGACTTGAATAGCGAGGTCAACGTCAGGTGTCAGAGACCAGGCTCGGGGTTATACTCACATTGATATGCACGGGTCACATGTCCAGAAAATTTACCCCAGAAAATTTACCCATTAATGTCGACTGGGTATTTTGATCCAGAGAGGGGATGTTACCCCTTCCCCTAGTCGGTACACAGCAGTGAACAACTAAAGTTTAAAGTTTTGTGTTCGTATGCACAAAAGAGTTAGACCGGGCCTAAAATTAGAGCTGGTCTAAGTGGAATTTAGTTCCATCAGGAATGGTCCTTTACTCTTATTTCCTTCCCAAAGTAGTAGCAAATTCTAAAGATTTAAATGAAAAGTTCAAAATAATACAAAATAACTTGTTTACAAGCAAATGTAAAGGAAAATGTCCTTTCTCCTGGGACTAAATTCCACTTAGACCAGGTCTAACTTCAGACCCGGTCTAACTCGTTTGTGCATACGGACCTTGCAGTTTAAAGACCCGCCACTTACCTAATATCATTGGGTTCAACTCTGACATTGTCAAACACTTGATAGTTAACCTTGTGTTTCTGAAGAGACTCCAAGACAGGTGTCATGATTGGCAGACTTGCTATCTGTATACAAAATCATATTACATTGGTTATTAGTGGTCAACAGGAATGATATTATAGCAGGTCAAATACAGTGGTGGGGCATCCTCCTCCCCCACCCCTCTCCTGACCCAGTCACACCCAATTAGCACTAAAAGCACAAAAATCCCACTATTTTGGGTAAAAATGCAACATTTTAAGCAAATTTTTCAATCTCTCTCTCCCCAGACTTCAACTGTCATATCAGCCCTGAAAAAACAAATTCTGGTAAATAAATTAACAAAATGAATTTATTGTTATTTATTTCATTTTTTTTTTCAATTTTTTATGTAACAATAGTTTACTGTTTTCCACCTTGAAATATAAAGTAAAATTGCTGATTTTGTATTCTTATTACAATGATTTTGATCATGAAATCACTAAATTTGATATGAAAAATGTAAGTCTTATTAATTACCTTTTTGTCTGTCATGACACAGACCTTCTTGGCTCCCATGTTGTTGAAATCCTAAAACATGTTCAAAGAGAAAAAGAACAACTTTAGTAATACACATGTACAGCAAAGGTACCAGTTATGTTCACCCCTGTAATCCCCTGTATATCCTAAAGAAAAACAAATGTCAAAATTAAAACCAGAAGCCAATGCCTGAACCATTTATCTCTGATCAAGACCTCACCAAATCTGATATTAGAACAAGCCATCCGGGGCCGGGTAGGGGCAGTCTACACCCCACGAACACCCATCCCACACCCCCTCCTTCTCCTGTAAATTCAAAAACCTGGGTGTGTCAATTAAAAGATTTGTGCACAACTTACAGGCCACGTGGGCAAAAACCGGGTGTGTATAAATTTAGGTGTGTAAAACACCCCCTACACGGCTGGCTGCATAAGCCCTTTTACCCTGCCTGATTCTCTCTGAGTTAACTTACCATGCCTACTTCTTGAGTAACATCCACACCAAATCTGATATTAGAACAAGCCATCTGGGGGTAGTGGGGATGGGGCACTTTACACCCCACCAATCCCCACCCCCTCCTTCCCCACCTGATACTCTCTGAGTTAACTTACCATGCCTACTTCTTGGGTAACACCCACACCAAAACTGATATTAGAACAAGCCATCTGAGGGTAGTGGGGCACTCTACACCCCACCAATCCCCACCCCTCCTTCCCCAACTGATACTCTCTGAGTTAACTTACCATGCCTACTTCTTGGGTAACACCCACACCAAATCTGATATTAGAACAAGCCATCTGAGGGTAGTGGGGCACTCTACACCCCACCAATCCCCACCCCTCCTTCCCCCACCTGATACTCTCTGAGATAACTTACCATGCCTACTTCTTGAGTAACACCCACACCAAATCTGATATTAGAACAAGCCATCTGAGGGTAGTGGGGCTCTCTACACCCCACCAATCCCCACCCCCTCCTTCCCCACCTGATACTCTCTGAGTTAACTTACCATGCCTACTTCTTGGGTAACACCCACACCAAATCTGATATTAGAACAAGCCATCTGGGGGTAGGGGGGACTCTACACACCACCAATCCCCACCCCTCCTTCCCCCACCTGATTCTCTCTGAGTTAACTTACCATATATGCATACTTCTTAAGTAACACCCACACCAAATCTGATATTAGAACAGGCCATCTGAGGGTAGTGGGGCACTCTACACCCCACCAATCTCCATCCCTCCTTCCCCCATCTGATTCTCTCTGAGTTAACTTACCATGCCTACTTCTTGGGTAACACCCACACCAAATCTGATATTAGAACAAGCCATCTGAATGTATTGGGGCACTCTACACCCCACCAATCCCCACCCCCCCATTCCCCACCTGATACTCTCTGAGTTAACTTACCATGCCTACTTCTTGGGTAACACCCACACCAAATCTGATATTAGAACAAGCCATCTGAGGGTAGTGGGGCACTTTACACCCCACCAATCCCTACCCCTCCTTCCCCCACCTGATTCTCTCGGAGTTAACTTACCATGCCTACTTCTTGGGTAACACCCACACCAACTCTGATATTAGAACACGCCATCTGGGAATCAAAGCAATTATGGAAATAAAATAACATATATATGGATTATTGATATTACTGATGCTTTTGTTTAAAATTTAAATACCTACGAGTTATGTACGTGATCCACCAGTGGAGCTCCTGCGCCCCTCCGCAGAACTTCCGGTAGTGGATGTTCTGCGCTCAGGAGAAGNGCTCTTGGGGGAAAAACTTCTAGTGCGCAGTCCCTTACATGTATATGTAACGGTGGATCATTGCTGCGCTTCCATCCATTCCATTGCCTAATTATGGTACAATTTCACCAGATTCTTGCTTGATGATGCAAATACGGGTGTAATTTTGATGTATTTACCACAAAATGATATTTTCTATGTATGCCGCCATTAGTATAGCCGTAAAGCCCTCCTTTCTACAGGAGCACCATCGGGAAATTTAACCTGATTTTAAAGTTTTTTTCACTGGCAATCACCTTCAATAAACGCCCTCCCCCCCCCCCCTTTGGAAAAATGCAACGCCCCCGGGGCGTTTATTACAAACAATATATTGTGAGAAGAGCTCTTGGGGAAAAACTTCTAGTGTAAACACCACTAGGTCATCCTGCCATCTGACACAACAAACAATCTGGAATGTTACCTCAAATGCATATTCTGGTGGTGGGCTGGCATCGGTTGAGCAAGGCAGCTGAGCCTTGGACAATAGACCCGGATGAATTCCAAAGGACTGTGAATGCGCTGGACACCGACATCTAAAAAGGAAATAATTCAAAAGTATTGCATAAAAAAGGAGGAAGACTTTATAGCCTCCCAAATTTGTTTTTTAAACATATATATCGAAACTCTACAAGTCTACAGCTGCGCCAATTTCTCCAGTAAATTGCACAATGGTATTGGTAACACTATTATGCAGCAATACACCTTGTTAGTGTCAGCTAACATAACCTGCTAGTGGTTAAGCTGAACGCCATGTATTAGGCTACAGTCAATCATCACATAATTTCTGAAGACAAATGCAGGTACGGTAACTTTTTCATTACCGTAATTTCATTACTTTTGTGAAAAAAGTGTAAAAGGCGTTGTTATTACTCACTCACTCAAAGATGGATGTTTAGACCAAAATGTGAGATTTAAAACTTTATACTAAAATGAGGTCTACAAGTTTGGTAGCAAAATGGTACCGTAGTACAATAAGTCATACCTAGAAATGTACCGTATTTAGTCAAATAGTCGCCCCCTCAAATAAACGCCCCCACCACTTTTTTCAACCAAGATGTATCAAAAATGCCGATATTTCCATGCTATCTTGTGTAGTAAGCTTACCAAGTTGCGCACATGGTCGATAATAGTGTCAATAATTGGCGAAAATCTGGATCAGAAACCCGGAAGTGAGCCAGAAGTCAGTGTTTCTAGTTCATAGTTCGTCATTTTAGCGTGTGTTTTTACTTTACCAAATGGGTTTATTTGACGAAATACGGTACATGTTGAATTTAAATTTATCCTTTCTAGATACACCCCCCTCCCAAATCATCGTATCCCAGTACTAGCATCATGGATGCTTTGATTGTTTTTTGGCAAATATACTAGCCAGTTTTTATTGTTATTTTTGGAAAATCACAATCTAATTTTGAACAATATATATAGAGAATTGCCATAATATTTAAAATAGTGTAAGGTGTGGGTCAAAAACTAAGCCCATTTTATGGCCCGTACCATCTCATTTTTCAACCAATTTTTTTAAGTTATCAAAATGCTCAGGAAGATGAGGGACTAAGTTTTTTGAAACATCACCCCTTTTTCAGGCTGTTTAGCCCTATCCTAGTTTAAGCAGATAATACCCAATGTAAATGTAAATGTCGTCACATTCTCAGTTACTGGGACTAGGTTGACCCCTCATTTTTTAAGTTAAATAATCACCTTTCCATGTGAAATATCCTACTTGAACATTTGATGATCATACCTAGCATTGCAACAATACAACATCATGATCAATATGCATACCCGGTATCTAAATTACATGATTTATGTGTCGGACACTCCAACTATTCATGAGCCCGTAAATTTGTATTACCATACAAATTTCAATGTATTACCATACAAATTTCAAAAAATAAAATGAAAAAAAAAAAGTAGAAAACATAATCATAATGTCATGATAATTTTAATATATAGGAAACATTTATACATGGTAAGTCATTTAACCATCCAGAAAATGTTCTAAAAATATAGGAGAAACGAAACATATTGATTGGTACTTTACTGGTACTGATTGTTTACTTAGTTAGTTCGTGAGTTGCGCAAATGTTATGTAATTCTGCAGATCATGCACTGCAGTCATGGCAAAATGCCTGCAGCCGGCAGCCTGGCCGGCTGGCAGTAAAATGTGCACAGTAGCCGAGCTCAGCAAATCAGTACAGTCGGCGCTGGATGTTCGGACAAAGTGAGCATCTATCATCGTGTAAATTTCATTAAACGTTTGGAAAATAAACTTATGCAACTAATCATCAACTTACGCTGCATTTCCTATGTCTTGCAGCAGACGAAACGCACGGCTTGCGGTGTAAGTCGCCATGTTTGATGAGTGACAGACTACTTCTTAGCATTCGCTAAAAGTATTATGCTCAATAATGTCAATGTTATCCCAGATCTGTAACTAAATGTACATATTTTATAAGAAATTGTATTTATACTGTAATAAAGCTCTAAATATCTCTTGTTTAAACCAAAAAAAAAACTCTTTTAATGTTTTTTTTGGTTAACATATATTTACACGGATATAAAGAATTTGACACCGTATTTACATTTGGATTCAAATACGTAAGGCTGACATTATTTTGCTATGAAATACCACATCTGCAATTATAGGATGTCAGATTAAATAACAGCTGTTTATCCTCCCTGTCAGCTGACTTCCTGATTGCCAGCTAGCTTTACAAACTTGAGTGACTTGTTGTCACAGCTTGCATTGTCATAATTATCAAGGACAACAGTTCCTGTAACCATGTAATCCATGTATAGAATAATAGAATGGGATGCTGCGTGAGTGGTACTCGTATTCATGTATTGTATGTGAACTTGAACTAGGTGGAAGTGAACAATCGGTTCATGTCAATGTTCAGAATCATTGCATTGTTGTGTTCACACTCACACTGTCAGGTACATGCCATTGGTATACATGTATGTAGTGGGTAAGCTTAAATTAATTTAAATCATTAAAAAAAAAAATGTAGTGATCTCAGCAGAAACAAAAACTGTCATCTAAAGTTTGATTCTATACTATACATGCATGACATGTTATTAAAAGTTGGGAGTGGTGAGTGTACTGTCATGACTGTTGGTGGATAACAGAAAGAGAGCTTTTGGCATGTGACAGGCGGCGGATGACATGATCGAGCCGGCAGCTTGTGAAACCGCCCGGCCGTATGCATTTAACACATTTTCCAATATAGTCGGTTAGTTTTGTGGAGTTCATTATCGAACCCCAATGGTTTTTTAGCTTGTATTTATATTATTTATCAACATAGGCCTATTTGTTTGTGATATTTAAAATTTCAAAATAATCCCATTCAATTACATGGTTGACGATGAAAATTTCCTGAATTTAGAGAATGCAATGCGGCCACCACTTGGCATGTGACGTGCGGTGTGGTATTTTACTTTTCGTGGTAATTCACAAAATTTGGATTGACTCTTGAAAATGAATGGAACCAATAAATAAATCTTACATAAATTGCAGGATTTTTGTGGACTGCCAGAATTGAGATGGCCGAGTGGTTAAGGCGTTGCACTGCCGGCCGGGAGATACGATCGACGAGGGTTCAGGCCTTGGGCTTGCCTTAGGTAGGCATGTTCACAAAATTTTCAAGTAGGATATTTCACATGGAAATTATTTTGTTTAAAAAGGTGATTATTTAACTTAAAAAATGAGGGGTCAACCATGTCTGTAGGTCAAAAACTAACGAAGTTATGGGCAAATGTCTGTTTTTAAAAAACTGCACTTTTCTGCGACCATCATTGACAATGCCTTACCCTTACAATGACTTACTGTACAAAAAAAGCATGTAATGCATCATTTTTTACCACGATGATCCATTTTAAACAAAGGCGATTTTATTTTATGAAATCTAACTTTCACTGCATGCTGACTTCTGTATCAAGGATAAAGTACCAGCACTTTTAGACTACGTCGTCAAGTTTCTGGTGTCGAAATTTCAAATTTTTGTATTTCCCTATGAGGATTACACAGTTAAGCCATTGACTGTGAGCTACTGTGGTCCAAACTTTCGGATTGAATGTCGCCCTCTATAATAAGTAATGTGGTCGGGAATCCTTCAATTAAAGGAGTATTTCGTGATCCTAGCATCCTCTATTTATGTCATTTTTCAGTAGATATCCACGAAAAAACCCTATTCCCAAAATTTCAGTTGATTCCGATTTTGCGTTCGCGAGTTATGCATGATTATGTGTATTACACTGCACCATAGGCAATGCGTTGTAATTTCGTTCTGGTGCACCAGAACGAAATTCAAATTTCACGATTTCTTTGCTAAACAAATTAATCTGCAAGAAATATTTTGTACAACATTATGTAGCCAGAGGTTTCCAGCGATATAAATATCTCAACTTTTTTTGAGAAAAGTGGGGGGATGAGGCTGTGGATCACGAAATGCCCTTTTATTTAAGTTCAGTTATTTAATTGAAGAATTTCTTCTCGCCCCCATACACTGCTTAGCACGTGCAGATATAGGTAGTGTACATGTATGTGATTCGGAAGTCACGTAAAGCCGTTGGTCCCGTGTACAGGAAGAGTCAAACCCTGTGCATGTTAAGTGTCAGAGCTATTCGAAAAGAGAAGGGGGACCATCCCCGGTTCTGATATCTGCAATCAATCCTAGGTTCCAGGATTGTGCATCATAGGTAAACTGTGCACGTAAAGCCTGTGCGTTGATACTCAACCATTTGAGGTAAGCACATATGTGACTCCTCGCCACAACTGAGCCCGGATGTCGCCAGTGCCACTATTGAGATATGCTCCATCGAACTTAACAATAAACAATAGGAAAGAAAGGATTTATTGACTGTTTTATTGATTTTTCACTACTTAAATGTCAAGTACTATAGACATGATATACATCATTTTAAAGCTAATTTCAAGCAGACTATTTTGGTTGAATATCTCAAAAATGATGATTGGCGACATCCGGGCTCAGTTGTGGCGAGGAGTCACATATATGGAAGGAAGGAAGGAAAGGAAGGAGCATGAGGCACCATTCCCTTCTGTATTCAACAAAGACTTCAAATGTACACCATACACAGTATTCAACCTAAGTACAGATGCATGTTAAGTGTCAGAGCTATTCGAAAAGGGAAGGGGGACCATCCCCGGTTCTGATATCTGCAATCAATCCTCTTGAACCTAGAGGGTTGAGTGCAGATATCAGAACCGGGATGGTTCCTCTCTTTCGAATAGCTCTGACACTTTAACGTGCACAGGGATGAATCTTCCTGAACACGGGACCAACGGCTTTATATCATGTATGTGACTTCCGAATCACGGACGTTGCACATGTACACTACCTTATATTTGTTTTGAATAACAAAATGGAAAATGTGTTAACATTTTACCGGTACTAAGAACTCTAGCTTTGAATTTGCACACCATAATTATGCATTCGAGGCTAGAGTCCTTTGTTCTCATTTGCAGTAGATCAGCATTGTCTTTTTTGCAACACATGCGATGTGAGCTAGGTTTCGCAAGGAACATGTACAATGTACTGGTAGTAAATGTTTGATGCCACACTCTTCAGATTTTATAGACTCAATTCTCGGTCGATCCTTCATGTAATTATTTCGTGTAAGCTAATCCTAACTCTAACCCTAATCCTAACCCTAAGCCTAAGCCTAATCCTAATCATAACCCTAATCCTAACTCTAATCCTAAACTAACCCTAACCTTAAACCCTAACCCTAATTTTGTGTAAAATTACATGAAGGAATAACCCAATTCTCATACCTATCAACACACGATCATGACACAAGAGGTACTTCCTCCAATTCACTTGTTGTTCCTCAATTTAACCAATAACTCTGGTAAGAGATTGTTTCAGGCGATAGCAACAAATCTGTGGAATAGTTCTGTTGATGATGACACTCACACTAATTATATTTCCTTAAAAGCCTAAGTGAATTTAAATCAAGAACTCTCACAAACCATACTGTTAATTGATTTTCACTTTTGTACAATTTTTCATGATTCTTGTAATTTCTTTATTTGTGTAATACATGTAAGTAAATTATACCCTCTATGTCACAGGGCCTCCAAGAATACTGGTGCTTTTACACTGAAGGAGCTACCCTGTATAAAGAAAGTTGAAATAAATAAATAAATATATATATACTGATTGTTATTAGGTCTGAGATTGCAAGTCGGTCACTCAATGTATTAAAATCTCTCAGCAATTTGAGACTTTTTATATATTTTTTAATATAATGAGGTCAACAGGTACCAGGTAGTAACATTTTATGTTTTTAATATTGTGGCGAAATCTATCTGGTAGCGAGCGTTTTTGTGATGTGGTGTGGGCGTGTGGCCAATCTGCACAGTCTTAAGAATACTGGTCACACTACTATTGAGTCAGACTAGAAGTTGCTCGGGAAGTCTAGCCACAAAATTTGCTCACTAATAGCTTCACAACTGTGTGGGTTGGCCGCATGCCCACGCCATATCACCAAGCTATAGACGCCCGCTACCAGATAGATTCTGCCACAATATTGATAATTAGTGCTTGATATTAAGGGCTGGGGTATGAACGCGTTTGGACAGTATTTATTTTGGGACATTAGAGCACATCAGACATATCAATTGCATTCTGAATACGAAGAATGTCATTCTGATATCAAATAATTTTGAATTTTTGAAATTCGCAATTTAATACACATTTTATGGCAAATCATTAAAAATTGATATTTTTGATATTTAACAGTACTTGAAGTAAACTTTATAAATCTGATGATTTATACTTAAAGTGTATGTAGGTGGGTTGAAAAGCCGACGATCAATTGAAAATTTTGACCTTTCGTATTGAGATAAGGATTTTTTTCCCAAAACACCAAAAAAATTAGGTCTTTTTGGGAAAAAATCCATATCTTCAATATGAAAGGTCAAAATTTTCAATTGACCGTCGGCTTTTCCTCTCCTGCTACATACACGTTAAGAATATATCATTAGATTTATATAATTTACTTCGAGGACTGTTATATATAAAAAAATTGAAAAATATCAAATTTTTATGATTTGTCATAAAATTTGTATTATATTGTGATTTTCAAAAAATGAAAATTATATGATATCAGAAAGACATGCTTCGTATTCAGAATACAATTCGATAGGTCTGAGGTGCTCTCATGTGCCACAAAAAATACTATCGAAACGCAATAAACGCTCATTTTAGATCCCTTAAAACACCCATTTGAAACCAAATCAAGGATCAAATGCCTAAGTTTTAAATTTACAGTAATTTAATTTGCTGAATTGTACACCCAAAATCTCTCGATCTTTAATTGCTATCAAAAACACAGAATTACAACCATGACAACAAAACTTTACAGCTCTGCATTTTTACTTTTTAGTGTAACTAATTTTGATGTATCATGATTTTTGCACTTTGTATCATAATGTAAATAAGAAATATATTTAGGGTATAATTAATTAATGCGGTGAATTGTAATTATCCTTAGACAGAGAAAACCAAAAAGGACAATGACACAAACTGTTTTGCTAATCATGATGGCAATCAAACAAGTCACCCTTTATTATGCACTTGGAATTTGTTTCTGAATCAACACCAATTTTCCCGATGTTGCTTGTTTGATTGCAAATCAACAATGATAATCAAACCATGATGGCGCCCCAACGTCCTCACAAGACGGCGACTCCCATTGGTTCATGGTCCCTGCCAACAACAACAACTGCCCAACAATGATCCGACCTGGAACAATGGAATCATCCCTTTTCTCAGCATGGGTAAATGAGTTTTACTTTTGCTGCACCTTGTAAAACTTAAGTTTCCCATAGGGTTTTAAATTACTCTACTTGCAAAGTTCTGGTAATTTGTAATTTTGTTACTTTCAGATTGTGAATGAGAAGCCACAGAAGAATAATTAATGCAACAAAGCTGAACAAAGTGACCCAAGGATACCACCCTGTGGAACACCACATCCAATCATCATGTTACAACCAGAACGTCACACATACACATTACGTCAATCTAAGCCTCTACCTCGGTGGCTATGGTTAATAATCGCTAAATCGCTGGGAATAAAAACTCACGAAAAAGACAAACCATGGCTCGCAACTATATTTTACTGCCTTATGTTAACATGCATGCTAACATACCTGACAACCACAGCATGGTATGTTATATACGACATCCAAGCACTAAACACAAAATATGATGTATTAAACGGTACCATTACCCTTCTTATGGCATTGGGGTTCTCTGCCATATCGGTCTATGCCAATAGGCTTGCTTATAAACTGTTCACAAATCGCATATTTTTACAAAGTGTACGACTACATTCAAAAACCGTTTTCTCAGTCAATGCAAACGTAGTACTCGCTGTGATTGGACTTATGTTTATGGGACTTTATTCTTATCAGACTTATTTCAACTTTGAAGATGATTTTTGCCTGAAGATTAATTTGACGCCATGGATTTGTCGTTTTCGATGGCCAAGTCAGTTTGGTTTAGCCATTACATCATTTGTATTTAATTTTATGGTTGCCACGGTGATGCTGTCAGTGTGTAGAACACATACAATCAGTAAGTCAATAAATGTGTATAATTTGTAAGGATGGGGGTGGGCACACTAAAAGAATCAGGGTACGCAAATTTCTTTTTAAATGATTATTTTTATATGTTAAAAAATCAATGGTTTTGTTTTTTATTAATATTTTATTAAAAGACTATATACTTAAATTGATTATCTAACAAGTATCCACCAGTCAAAATTGACAAATATGTCCTTATTGGAAGAATCATTATTTTTAAAAACTGAAGGTTTATTAAAAATAATAATAATAAAAATTGACCGACTGACGCAACCTTCTCATTTTGCCCACTTGAGGGCAACACAACAAATATTTTAGTTTTAGTTAGTGCTCAATCACAAATAAACACTAGCTAAAAGAGCTGTTAGATTTTCAAATTTTACCCAAGACTGGCTTACAGTAGTTACAAACAAATATTTTGCCAGGGGTCCCACTACATATGCTTGTAAATTTCTGTTGGAAGTAAATATCAACTTGCCACTTAACATGTATGTGATTATTCTTACTTAAAATGATGTTTGAGATATCAAACAAACTCTATTCTACAAATGGCTGATAATCCCTTTATTAAAGGAGTATTTCGTGATCCTAGCATCCTCTTTTTATTCATGACATTTTTCAGTAGATATCCACGAAAAAAGCGCATTCCCAAATTTTCAGTTGATTCCGATTTTGTGTTTGCTAGTTATGCATGATTTAATATGTGTATTACACTGCTCCATAGACAATGTGTTGTATTTTTTAATTTCGTTCTTGTATACGGTATACCAGAACGAAATTCAAATTTCACGATATCTTTGCTAAACGAATTAATCTGCAAGAAATTTTTTGTACATAAACATCATGTAGCCAGAGGTTTCCAGTGATATAAGTTTAGTAAGTCCAGTTGAAAAGATTTATAACCTAATCTAACTTTTTTTCTCATCAAAAGGCATCCGACATTTCATCCTGATATTAGAAGAAGATTCTCTGGTATATGAAGGCAAGAAAAGTAGTAAACCTACTGATGTCATAGATGGAGCAGCAACTGCACCAGCATCACCTGATTCCACCCAGATACTGGCGCAAGATTTGGATAACAATGATGCTGACTTGAAGAATCTAGAAGGTATGTTGCAGCTGGAGGGGGCTAGGGCTGAGGGGACAGGAGGGGAGGGCGGAGGGATTCAACTACACCAACATAACCTGATTCTACCAAAGTATATGTGTGTACATCTATTGGCATTAGATATCCATTAAAATGATGCCTGGAAGAACCTGGACAGTAGTGGTGGTTACACCCTGGGGAGGGGGAGGGAGAGGGCTGAGGGGACAGGAGGAGGAGGGAGGGGATCCAATTACACCAACATAACCTGATTCTACCAAGGTATAAAGTATTGGCATCAGATATCCATGAAAATGATGCTTGGAAGAAACTGGAAGGTAGTTTTACTACACCCTGGGGGATGGAGAGGGCTCAGGGAACAGGAGGGGGAGGGAGGGTTCCAGCTACACCAACATAACCTGATTCTATATACTTCTGGCACGAAAAACAAAAATGCGCATGCATTTGCAGGCAGAACCTCATTTTGGTAGCGAGATGGAGGATCAGTGCAAAGGGCGAATATCATTATTAATTTCTTACTCATCATTATTTCTTTGTAGATCAGTGGGACGAGAGTGAAATCCAACGTCGTCGGCGTTCAGTGTCCGGTCATTTCCAATCACTCTACAACAATAGCCTGAACACCACTCCTCAAGTCATGGTAGACATGGCTGATGGGTCTAGACAGCCAGGGGGAATGAATAACACTGGTGCTCATGAAATTGTAGAGCCAAAGTTTATGCAACAACACAGTCAACAGGTAATATAAATATGGTAACATTTCACGGTGGAATTTATTTTTGTGCGGTAACTGCTTGGAGCGTGAAAATATCAATGCACAAATATGCTATATACGACGTATAGTGGGATATTATCTCTTGGTTAATTTTTCATGATTTGATCAATTCAGTGGGTGTTTAATTCACATTTCCGAATATATTCACATTAAGTACATGTACTCACGGTTGTTTGATGGGATCATTTATTAGTTTTTCAAACAAAACATAATGTACATCCCAATTTTAGACTTAAATAGCTAAAAGCGATATCATGCTTATGTATACAGATGCTTTTGAGTCATTCGCAACTTTAATTTCCCCTCTTTTACAAAATTATTCACTTTTATAGCATTTTTTAAAGCTTTTTCGGATATCAAATGTGCCTTTTAATGACAAAATTGGTGGCGCTCTTTAGTTACTGGAAATTACTCTTCAAGCTTTTAATACAAATAATTCCTTTTATAGTTTGATCAAATATGTTTATAAAATTTCCTTGTTGCTTGTTTCAACTATTCCAGCTGTTTTAATGGCAGTATTAATCACCTACCTCTTGCAAATAGAGAAATATGATTTAGGATAAAATAAATAAAAAATAAATGTAGACATTTATATAGCGCTTTATGCCGTAAACAGCCTCTAAGCGCTTTACATTTATTCCGCCGTCATTAGAATATGTCGGAACCACGTTTGCAGCCTACAAGTGGCGCAGGGTCCATCAGTACAACGACTGTGACTACCCCTAACAGCTTCCCATTGCACCTGGGTGGGATGAGGCAAGCGAGGCAAAGCGCCTTGCCCAAGGCCGCAACACGGTGGTGGGACGGGAATCGAACCCACGCACGTCGAGCAAGCTCTCAGATTATGAGTCCAAGGCCGTAACCACTGAGCCACCGTGCCATCTATAGTTTGCATTTAGTTAATAATGAAGCCAATTCTATATACATCAAACAACCGTGTACTATGTGTAATAAACATTTCTGCGGGGTTAAAAAATTTGCAGCTGCCTGTTAGACCACAAAAAGTGAGAAAATTAAAAATGCGGGAACATTTCCCGCTATACAGAATTCCTTTTGTGTATATTTCGATGCAAATGAAATAATTCAAAATTTGCAAAGTGCAGAAAAGTACCTTAACCAAACATAAATTGTGCATTAGTGCAATTTGGAAAGTTAAAAGCTCAGGCAAAGATAGGAAATGGGTTTTAATTGCCGGTCGCAACACATAGTGGCGACGTGAAGGACAAAATACGCTTCGAGCAAAACGTTTTTGAAGGATATGCTACAAGTAACAGAGTCGATACTCCTCCACTATTATCTCTCAGTGGCCCGATTCCATTTGAAATTGAAGATTAAGGTGCAAACTATTAAACTGAATGTTTAATAGTTAACAAGGAATAAATATTATAGGATAATAGCCAGCTCTAAACCTATACGCCACTATGTGAAACGGAAAATTTGGAAAATCACTCTACGCCACTATGTGTTGCGACCGACGAATTTGTCTCCCTTTACTGAAATGGGGATAAGGGTGTATGGTTAAACCCCCTCTGAGTTGCTAACTCAACCCTCCAAAAGAAAATGTTAACCTCCCTAAAAGAACATCTTAACCAAGGCTGAATGCATCTGGACACACTCTTCCTGTTCTCAACTGTTTATTTGTTAGTTAGGTCAAAAACTTCAATTTGGTGAACTCAACCCTCCAAAAGAAAATGTTAACCTCCCTAAAAGAACATCTTAACCAAGGCCGAATGCATCTGGACACACTCTTCCTGTTCTCAATTGTTTATTTGTTGTTGTTTTTTTCACTATAGACCTTGGCATGGCTGAATGCATCTGGCTACACTCTTCCTGTCAACAGAATGCTGGGTAATGATGAAATCTTAGACAAGTTTTGGAAACTGCAAGTAAGAATTTATCATACAGGAAAGAGATAAACAGAGAAAGTACCACCAGTCAAAGTCCCCGTGTATTGTATGCTACCAGTTCTCGCATATTCATGAGGGCCGATTGTTCGATCGTGCCGTGTCAAACAATCACGCCAGCGCTGCATGCCTTCGCGTACACGCGATAGAGCCTTGCGTGCTTTCGCGATTACGCGATAGACCATAAAAATATGCGGTAATTGCGTAGCAGTCTCGCCTGTCGCATTTCATGGAACAATCGGCCCTCATTATCGGATGAGGCGGAGACTTTGACTAGTGGTACGCGCTCTGTAGTCCTCTGTGGAATTTATGTACTAAAAACATGTTTTTACTTGATAAAAACTTTATATTTGTGGCACTGTATACCACAATTTGGGATGGCGCTATCACTTTTTTGTTCATAACATCTAAACGGAATATATTTGGGATTCACTCAAGTGACACAAATTTGGTTCATCAGAAATAAACAACTGCATCACATATTTTTATGCCACTCAGTCATATTAAAAAAAATAAAATATGTGGTATGTTGCAAATTTGCATTGCTGTTTATATCTGATGAACCGTTTGTGTGTGTTCCCGTATACTAGGGTGGGACGAAAAACACTTTTTTTCCTCGGATCGACTTGGAACTCTCGGAGAATTTTACTGGGGTACATACTAGTATTGTGCTGAAATATCAGTAAGATCGAAGCATGTTTCACCCAGGCAGTAGATTTTCACAAAATCCCTACCTTTTTGCTATTTCTTACTGTATAACTCTATATAGAGATAACAGTAGAAACAATCTGGGAAAAGTAGGCAATAGATGCCATCCTAACCAATATTATATCCTTCATTCATAGATTCTTGTTCATTGATTGGTTAAAAGTGTGTCACATGATCAAAAATGAACACACTATTCTGTGAGGAAGTGCAAAAAAGTACTATTTACGTCCGTAAATAGTACCTTCAAGCCGTAAATAGTACTTCTGGATATTTACTATTTACGGATAGCAGCATACCCACGTCGCAGTCCATAAAGCATAACAATAACATTGAACGCCGACATTGACTATGAGAGTATCTTGTCACTGCCGAGAAACGACAACACAAAAATGGCGAAATATAAATCAAGCTGGAGTGGGCTGCTACTGCTGAAGAAGATTCACGATTTCAGCTGTTTAATTTGAATTGTTACCAGTTCTAGCGCAGGAATATGTTTTAGACCAACACTGTCAGATTCAGAGCAATACTGACATGGTAAGCTTAAAAACAAACACTGACACATGCATGATGTCTTTAGCGTTTAGGCCTACATGTAAATCTTTTTACATGTACATCTTTTCACTAATCTGTGTACAAATAATCTATGAATGACACGAATGAAGGCAAAGTGGATTGAAGATACAACTTGAACAAATATACACTGACAATGAGTAAGCTTAAAAAACCATGAACATGGACCGCCTAAACCGGCCTACTGTGCATAGGTCCTACCTAGGCCTTTCTCGCAACATGGTGGAGTTTTCATGTAATCTTTTAACCAATCAATGAACAAAAAATCTATGAATGAAGGATATAAAACAAATATATACTGCCTTCATTCGAGGTACTGGTTAAAACTATGGTCCCTCGCTGAGATCAATAGTTTTAACCAGAACCTCTTATGGCAGTATATATTTGTATATTAAACACCTTGGGTAGTTTGTTTGGACCCTCTAAAACATCACCAAATAGCAAGCAGTCTCCAATTGGTTAGCATTATTTTAGCTAAAGACACATATGTAAGCTAAATATTAATGATATTTGAGTTGCTATATTAAGGGGTAGGGGTAGCATTATGGAGCATTTCCCCAGTTCTACTAAGTCAAATTTCCCAAATGTGGTATTGTTTCATAGATAATGAACTGCAGCATTACCAAAAATAAATGATATATGATTTTCGGCTATCCATGTTTTGACCAGAGGTCAAAAGGTCACACAGCCTTGAAAATTACTACAAATGAGGCGTCACATGACCCTTTAACACCTGGTCAAGTCAGAGCTGCTCTAAAATCATATCTCATGTATTGTTTGTACTTTTGCAGTTCATATCTACCCAACAAGACCAAGATTGTGAAATTTGACTCAGTAGAACTGGGGAAATGCCCCATAATCCTACCCCTACCCCTTAATTTACCAACTCAAATATCATCAATATTTAACTAAATACATATCTTTACCAAAAAATAATGGTAACCAATTGGAGACTGCTTGCTATTTGGTGATGTTCTGGAGGGTCTAAACAAACTACCCAAATTGTTTAATATTGTCTATGATGTCATCTCAATGCCTACTTTTCCCAGATTGTTTCTACTGATTTCTCTATAGTTATACAGTAAGAAATAGCAAATAAGTAGGAATTTTGTGAAAATCTACTGCCTGGGCGAAACATGCTGCGATATTTCTGATATTTTAGCACAATAGTAGTATGTACCCTAGTAAAATTCTCCGAGAGTTCTAAGTCGATCCGAGAAAAAAAGTGTTTTTCAGCCCCACCCTACCGTATACGCTACTGTAAAGGTGTGGATTCGTGTACAGTGGTATATACGAAGAGCTGTTAAATAAACAAAACATCTACCAAGTATACTTGTAGATTTGACTTTTTGGTGCAGCGTCGACTAACCGGGGGCAGTTCAATATGAAATGGATATAGGTGTAGAGGGCTGACACTTTCACAGTAAGGGGCATTTGGTGAGAGCAAAATATAAGAAAATATGTGGTCATTGCAGGGTGAGAGCATAATTTTTGGCATTCGGTAAGAGCAAAATGTGGGGTCATTGGGTGAGAGACAGTTAGATGGACCATTTAGACCTAAATTAGGGGGGCAATGGGTGAGAATAATAGGGCCTTAGGGTGAGAGCCAAAAGATTAAGCATCAAACATTGACTTCCTAGTTCCAACTTCTAAATGGCTTTGTTAATAAAATCAGTGATAAGTGAAAGTTCAAATTGAAAACAAGGGCCTTTGGGTGGTAGATTGGATGAAAATATAAGGGGGTTTTGGGTGACAAATATTTATAAAAAATTGTGGGGTCTTTGGGTGCCAGGGATGCTGAAAAGAAGGTCTTAACAGCCCTGCATATGCATCACCTCTAAAGTGTGAGTGCCCCCCCCCCCTGACTAACTCAAAACCATCTGTCTCATAGTATTTTGTAATTTCAAAGGGAAAAGGCATCATGGGTGTTTTGTAATTTATTTCTGCAGATACTGCATTTTTAGGAGGGCAGATATAAACATCTCAAAAAAAGTAACTAAAACATCTCAAAAAAGTAACTAACCCCCCTTAAATAATGACAATTATTCAAAAACGGGTGATTGTATTACAAATCTGTAAAATGTGTTGAAAGCAGAATTTATTTCTACGCATTTTGACACCTCATTTGATACGATAGCCTAGAAAACAATAAAACACCGGTCAATTTAATGTAGTGAGGTCCAGATTTGAAAGTTGCACTTACATACAAATTTTTACAATGCAAAAACACTCAGATATCATTACACAGATTTCCTTCCATTACACTGAATACAAAATCAATACAATTTACTACAACTTTCAAATCTTGGGTTACATTGATTTAAATGTACACTGTGACGTCAATATTTAGTCAATTGCTGCAAATGAGGTGTCGAAATGTGCAGAAATAAGTTCTGCTTCCAATGCATTTTACAAATTTGTAATACAATCACCCGTTTTTGAATAATGGTCATTATTTAAGGAGGGTTAGTTACTTTTTTTTGAGATGTTTATATAATAATCATGGGATATAGAATTCAACATTTGGTTGAATTTTACACTTTGCTCACTCATATACAGGCTCGTCTTCGTACAACTTCCAAGATTCTCCAGCGATGGATCTCAACCTGGATAGTGCTCATACTATTCTGGAGTACATATTATCTTCTCTATTGGATAGACCATGACGCCACTATACTAGATATGATCATATTCTTTGTGCCACTAGTCCTGTTACCTGTGCTGTGTTCTGGGCCTACAGAGGTTAATGGAGAAGGCCAACGAGTATCTAGGGTAAGTGGGACCAAGGATTAGGCCTTGAGGAATACCAACTGTACCTCATTAATTCTGGAGTACATATTATCTTCTCTATTTGATACACCATGACGCCACTATACTAGACATGATCATATTCTTTGTGCCACTAGTCCTGTTACCTGTGCTGTGTTCTGGTCCTACAGAGGTTAATGGAGAAGGCCAACGAGTATCTAGGGTAAGTGGGACCAAGGATTGAGCCTTGAGGAATACCAACTGTAACTCATAAATTCTGGAGTACATACTATATTCTCGATTAGCAACAATCGGGGGTAGTAAATTCCACTGGTCTCACTTTCAGAAATTGAATACTAGAATGTCAAAGAGGTCAAAGTTTAAAAATGGTCAGATTTCATCGGCACTGGTCTCAAATTGCTCCCTAAACATCTCAAACAGATACCCTATTATAAATTTGGTGCAATTTCTATTCTCTTGTCCCCTTTAATTTGCAATTAATGCAGTGTAAGTCCAGTAAAGGTATACCTACATGGATACTTTATTCAGTATTTTTAAAATCTATATTCAGGGTTGTAGTTAGAGAATTTTTATTGCCAGGTGGTATTTGAGGGAATTTTTCTTGAAATTGAACATTTTATTGTAATAAGGAAATTTGTATTAAATCACAACTTTGGTTACATATGAGCAAAATGAAAAATGAAACTAATTTGAAACAAAAACCACATAATTTTACCAGTTTCCTTGTTTGTTCACTGATCATTTTTCTTCCTTGTTTTTCTTGATACAGATATTAAACTTTTTGGAAAAATGAAATAAAAATCACATGATTTTTCCAAATTTCCTGCTCTGCTTTACTGATCATGTTGACCATCTCTCTTCCTTGTAGCAGATATCAAAAGTTTTTAATAATCATATTTGGAAATGACATTTTATGGATAATAAAAAAGGAGTATTTCACAGGACGGAGTGCCATCTCTTTTGTACAGTTAATTGAGAAGATGGAATGTGCTCAAAATATGCTCACACTACACCACTGGCATTTACAGTCCTGTACGCAGTGATGAGGTACAGCCACACACCCCAAATTTGCAAAAGTATTTAAAATAAAACCCAAACCCCAATTTGATAATTAGCAAGTAAGAAAAGAAATCAGATATTTTCAGGCTTTTTAGGGCAAGAAAGGTTCAAATTTTTGGAAGAAGGTCAACTTTTTACAAAATGTACCTCCCTGGAAAAAAGGTCCACTTTTTCAAAATCTGGCTGTTTATCACTACAGAAGTACACAAATGAAAGAAGTGTGCTCTTATTTCATCACAACTCTTCCTTTTTGTAATCTTCAGTATTTTTTTTAATTGCAGAGTATTGTGCCAACCGAGGAACGGCTGAGAATAATTGGTTTTATTAAGCAGTCACCATTGGCAATAACTGTGAGTACACATATAGTTATACACAGATTGCTCATTGAGGCACAGACTTTCAGATCACTTGCATTGACAGCGTGCACCACAGCTGCCGGGCTTGCTATATCCAATATTTGTATCATATCGTCGGCCGTATCACATACTGACGTATTTGCAAAATACGCATTTCGAGAAAATCGAACTTGAAAACTTGATTCTTATTTGCTAGATAATCTTGATGAAAATATTATTGTCGAATGTCGATTAAAACCAGTTTAACAGTAATGCAAATATACCATATTTTCAATATAATTCACTTATCACTATCAGAGCATAACTTATTCTGCAAAATATCAATAATAAAATAAAATACGTCACTATCTGAAAAGGACTAATGTCAATTTCCCCTTTCAAATGACAAATACTTCGCGCAAATACGTTTGTATGTGAAACAGTTGCGCAAATACGTCAGTATGTGAAAAGGACAAAACAGCAATTTTGCCGGGCATTGACAGAGTCGCGCAAATATGTCGCGCAAATATGTCAGTATGTGAAACGGCAAATTCTTCAAATTGCAGATACGATATACTGGGCTTGCGCGCAGTATAGGGGATCGGCAAATACGTCGTTATGTGATGCAGACATTTCAAGGTTTTGTAAATATGACATAATTAAATTAATTAATATCTTACTAATTAAGCCACTTTGAGGCATGATTTTTGGTGAGTATATAGAGTAGAACATAACAAACTAACATACCAATTTTCTCAAAAATGTTAAAAATGTCGAATACGTCAGTATGTGATGCGGCCGACGATATGTTGCATTTCAATTAATTTCACTAAATGCCAGGAGCCAGTCTTATCGCAAGAAAACTGCTGTAAATTTATGAAGGTCTCTCTTGATAAACAATATTGCACACAAAAGTATTATGAAGTACAAAAACATACAATGTTGTTTATTAGAACAAATTGTTGCTCTCTCACTAGCTGCATGTACATTTGTAATAGCAAGTTATTGTAGCTGAAGTAGTAAGCAAGTTTCTTCCATCTCAAACACAACTTAATATATACTGCGCCAATAAAGTATCCTTACATTTAGAAAAATAATCACAATTTCCAAACTGAACAATATTGGAGTAAATTTGTTTTTTCAATAGATGCACTATCTAATCCTGCACATTATGACACCACATTGAATCCAATGTGACTTCAAGAAGTAAAGTTACAAGCATTTGATTAGACCAAGGTCCAGTTTCTAAAGTGACAAACTGGCCTATTCAAAACTCCACAGGCCACAAATCTGGGTTGAGAGTGGTGAATGGTTAATTTATGCGTTTGGCTTAATTTAAAACAAAAGGAACAAAAGAAAACTGAAACAAAAGAACTGACAAATAAAATGAAAGTTATGAAAGTACAGAGAAGTAAAAACTGAAATAAAAACTGCTTTAAATAACGCTTCATTGAAGAAACTGTGTTGTCTCTTTGTTGCGCTTTGTTGGAATCTTTTTGCGCCTTGTATAGGCCAGTTTGTCACTTTTAAAACTGGACATTCGTCTATTCAATTGCTTGTAACTTTACTTCTTGAGGTCACATTGGATTCAATGTGGTGTCATAATGTGCAGGATTAGATAGTGCATATATTAAAAAAACAAATTTACCCAAATATTGTTCAGTTTTGAAATTGTGATTATTTTTCCAAGTGTAAGGATACTTTATTGGCGCAGTATACATGTATATACAAAAAGCATATATGTACATAGAAAATGTTACTTTTCTTAAATTTATGCATGAAATTTTGTAAATGGGTATTTTTATCACTAAAGCATAAAACATGTATTGAAATGTGTTTATTTACTTAAAATTAAAAAGGTCAAAAATAAAAAGTGATGAAAAAACATGGTGCAACTTATTTAACCCTATTTGAAATTCGCACTCCATGTGGAAAACTTGAGGTCATGTCTCCCATGTGGTGAAAGCCCAGTACAAGAAGTTAACAAAATCTAGTCTTAGACGAGAGTTCTGACATTTTAAAACAGTTTTGATCAATATCTTTAAGTAACTACATGTATGGCTATTGAGCATCTGGAAAAGTGTGTTATATATCATGGTTTTGCCAGAAACGGTGTTATTTTTAATGGCATATCAAAGATAATAATCTTTATACATGTAATGAAAATAAATAATCCTTTCTTACATTTGTTATTTCATTTATTACAGATTTATGGTTTTGAGTTGAATTATTCTACCATAGTAACAACAATGGCTGCCATTGCACTAGCATTTGCAACAAAAGTCATTATTACCAACATCCAAGTCAGTCCAGATACGACCGATGTGCCACCCACGGTTGCTGCTGCTTTGACGACACCGAAAATATGAGAAAAACAAGGTCTTGGCTGGGGGTGGTGCAATAATTATGTTTACCCAGGGGGTGGTGAATTATAAGGGGAGGGCAAATATTTCTTGACTGGCTAAGAATGGGGAGGCAAGCATATTTTGGCAAGTCAAAAGAAAGAAGATTTTATGAGCACCATTTTGATATTATGCCCTAAAAAGGTGTAGCAAAATGTTTGGAAAAGTTCAAATAGACCAAATTTCTTGCTTTCTTGATTGAAAGTTTGAAATTTGTTTTCTGCCAAATGTGGCATGTGTAAAGGGTGGAGAACCAAAGATGTTGTGGCAGATCAAAAGTAGTGAGAAAAGACTTTATGGCATGGGCAAAGGCCAGAGGGCTAATTTGGTAGACCATTCTGAGAATTCACCATCCTAGGTCTGGTAGTACACATAATTATAGCACATGCAGCCACTTATATTAACACATCCCAAAAAGTAATTACCCCCTTTCCCCTCCCCCTTTATAACGAGACAGCAAATCAAAATCTGTGTATCAAATATTAAAACTGAAATAGCAAAAAGAAACCCATTTTAGTTCTGCACATTTTGATGCCTCATTTGTCTGAATATAGCTTAAAATGTGTAGCCATCATGGCGATTCCTTGAATACAAACCAAATCAAGTCAAAGTTTATTGGAATAACACTTTCATGCAGAATCAAAAGTTGCACTAAAAAGCTACTCCAGCTAGTGTACTGTTACATTCTCTACATGACTGGTCAAGGATGACCTGTCCAGTGACAAGCAGGCATTCTAAAAAAAAAAAAGCGCAGCGATTTATAGTGCGCTACGCACAGGCACAACGCCTAGACGTTAATCCACAAGCCTCAGCACACTTTACAAGTTGTCGCTGACCAATACAGCCCCACATCATTCCACAAACCATTAAACAACAAACCAGGGACTTTGCTGCTTCAAGAGCGCACACCCTAGACATTCCACAAATAACCATCGCAACCAGGATCAGCTCCCCCAGTTTCGTACGGGTTACAACGAGACAAATTAGCAGTGAGTTCCTTGTCCAGGGGAATTTCAAGCTAACTCAATTTTTCCACGTGAGCGTAGTAGGCACCCAGGGTTCGAACCCGCAACCTCTCGCACCATAGTCGAACGCCTTATCGATTCTAGCAACAAAAGTCTGAACATCTTCTTTCAATCTGCATCTTTTTCATTCAAAGGGTTGCCATGACAATAAATGAGGCATCAAAATTTGCAGAACACAACTGGGTTTGTTTTTGCTATTTCAGTTTTAAAATTATGATGCATAGATTTTGAGTTGTATTGTCTCATGATGAAGGGGGTATTTTTGTTTTGTTTTTTTGGATGTGTTTTTACATTTGATATATGTGATGCGATCAAGAAAAATTAGTCGGAACTTGGAAATATAAAATTTTCATTTTCTTATAGGATAGTAAAAAGCATTTACAAATCTGGATTTTGCAGAGAACACCATTGAAATTGAACAACTGGTTCCAAACATATGAGCAATTAAAGAGTTTCCAAAACAACAGGAAACAAAAGGAAATATTTCCTTTGTATGGCTATATCTCAAAATCAATATTGCCAAGTTCCGACTGATTTTGCTTGATCGTATCACATATGTGACGTGTCATGTCAAAAACAGACACTTTTGGGCAGGTTATCAATTTTGAAGCTTTTACATATCTTAAATATAGAGATATTTTGCTCCACAACGGACATTCCTAAGCGAAGATATTGAATTTGTAAGTTATGGTATTATAAAATTGGAAATTGAGATATCGGCCTTTAAAAATATTATTGACAATGTTAAGAGTAGGAATTATCTTGAAAAATGTCTTAAAAAATACCAGATGCCAGTTATATTCCAGTCTGAAACTATCAGACAATATTTTAAACATTAATAACATCACAAAGTCGCAACAAACCCAAATTGTGAAAAAATCACCCCAGACAGATTTTTGGCTATTTCTCCATTTACGATCCTGCCCAAAAGTGTCTGCTTTTGACATGACACGTCACATATGAACAGCGTTATCAATTGCACCTGTTCTTGACATGTCTTCCAACTTAATCTGTAACTGCTTTATTTAAGGCTGAACTGATAAAACTGCTTTTAGCTGCCAACGTCTTCCAATTTATAAAAAATATATTTTTTCCATATGGTGAAAAATATTTATGAAATATAGAATTGCAGATTATTATCATTATTTCAATTGTTAGCATTTATTAAATATTTTTAAAGGATTTTACTTGTTTTAGAACATTTTTATTGGACATCTGTGCACCATTAAATATAGGTGGTATGCAGACAATGATCAAACTTGGTCGCATACCGGAAACAAATATTTTAATTGCTTAGGGGCTTCTTTTTATGGTGTAACTGATAATGTTAATTTCTTTTTAGCTGCCAATACATTTTGTAATTCCTATACTATAGTATTCAGCAAATTCCTTCAGTGGTTGTCAACTGCTCTTCCTGATTTATCACGTAACAAGAACTGGGTCACGCGTTGCTAGACAGCGAATGGGTGCTCATGTGATGATAACATGATTCAATTAGCCTATATTTCAACAACTCTTCCTATACTTTTGTACAGGAGCCAACCGTTGTTAATCCATGATGAATCCACACTTTTGCAGTAAGCGTATCTGTGACGCCAGCCAAAGACTAACCGCGTTATGCGTGAGTAGCGTAAAATTAAATCATGTCTGGAATCTGTGCGTATCACGCTTACAAGTTGAATTCAGTATTTTGGAAGTATCGGATAAAGATTGCCATTTCATTCAGTTTTATTGCTGATATCAACAGAAATCACAGATCTTTTTGTTAGGCTGACTGTCAATGATTAACTGACATTCCTCTTGAAATAATCGGGGAAATAATCATGTGAATTATACGATTTTTAGCTTGTTTTCGTTGTTGAAAGGGATTCAATCATGTTTCACCATTGTTCATCACCGATTAACAACTCGCGTCCGGCGTGTCTGCGTGGTTAAACCACGCAGACGACGCGGACGCATCATTGTTAATCGGTGATGAACAACGGTGAAACATGATTGAATCCCTAAGTTTACACTACATGTATAAACAATGCCAGATTGGTAGATCGCTGAGGAACCTTGTTGAAAACTAGAATAGCATGCATGCGAAGTCCCGCTTATCTCAGGACAGTTGGGAATGGCAAGTTAATAAAGATTGTTCTTTTTTTCAATCTTATTTTTCAATGCTTTTAAAACAGGGACCAAATATTTTTTTTTTGGTAGTCAAAAAAATGCATTCACTAAAAATTCTTGTATCTATTTTTAAAGCTTTACATTGCAATTTTTAATTGTTTTAGTGTCTGTGCCACCATCTGTTTAAGAAGTTTTATATCAGCCTAAAGACTAAGTTTTACAATGAAATTTGAGTGGCCTCTACATTCAGACCTGTGAACTTGATCTTCAGTGAAAGAAGCTGAAAATGCTAAAAAAAAGTTGACAAACAGGGTGAAATTTGGGTAATATAGGTTGGTGTGAGAATTTGAGCAACAAAATTAGTTGTGAATGTAAAATTGTGTTAGGTCACATCGTATTAATATTTTGGTTCTCATCCGGAGGATTGTCATAAATTGCAAAATTGTTATTGCTTGCAGTTGTAACCTTTTTTCGATGCATTCTTGGAAAATGATGATCTACAATTAAAGGTTATACTTGGAAAAAAAAATGAACCAACTACAAAAAAATAATGAGAGTTGGGACAGGAACCAAAATGTTAATTTTATATGGCCTTATCCCCTTACTTTTCCTGGTAAAATGTAGTTTCTCGTTATAATTCTTGTTTACCATGCGCACCCTGTTCTGGTTTACCCTGTTTTATAATTAAAGACAGAGATAAAAGCAATTTATCGCGTCTGATGTCACTGTCACTTACGATCCTTGATTGGTTTACACAGGTTAATCAGCGGCAGTAAAGGAAGACCGATCTATCTGGTGCTGATCGGAGAAAAGGAATAGCAGTAAATGGCGAAAAAGTTCGTACTTTTACAAGGCAAAAAGCAGCTTTTCTAGGCATTGTGGACATGGTGCCTTCACCAAAGAAAATTTCCCACTATAAAGACCTAACTTTTGAGATGGTTTGCATGTCGAAAAGTGCAAAACTAACAATAAGGCGCCCGCTTATAAATCCGCGTTCAGCAAGTCATCATCACGATACTTGTAAACAAACCGTGCTCGAGTTTGATTGACAGGTGACGTCAGACGCGATAAATTGTCTTTATCTTTGTCTTTCATTATAGGGTTATGTTAGGGTTATACTTGTGCACAGGGTATACCAGAATTACTATTCCTTTTTTCTCATTGATTTTGTTATGAAAATATTGCGATACTTAGAAATTAGTAAGAAGTAAACTCTCAAAAAGATGAATCAAAGAATTTCATTAATAGAGGATTCACTGTATTCTTTGCATTTGATACCTCAATAAGACTTGAATTTATCAAGTTATATTCACAGCCATTTTAGGTTAGATATGATCGAATGAAAAGAGTAGGCTCTTCCAAAGCATGGTCCTGCCATTGCGTACTAAGGCAAAAAAAAAGTTTGTCTCAAAGGTCACAAGCAGTTTGAAAACAAATGCGAAATGCGATTTTTTTTTTCTTTTTAATTCCCGACTTGGTATTTTTATGGTATTTTGAGATAAAAAATCTGATTTTCGCCGAATTTTTCCAGAAAAAACTAAACAAATTTTTTTTTTTGAAATAAAACAAATTTCCGCATTTCTTTTTCTTCAAATTGCACGATTTTACAAACGCACGCGCAAACTTTGAGACAAATCTTTTTTTTTGCCTAATAATATGGTAACAAAATGTAACAATATTTTAGTTTGAAGTATAATAATTTCTATTTCTAAGGGAACAACCCAAAAGTTCGATGAAGTCCTATAAACGAAAGTTATTTCATTAGAAGCCTAACACCCTCCCCCTCCCCTCTAACATAAGTGTCAGATATCGAAAATTCCAACCCAGATTCATATGATACAGGGCCATCACTGTGGTGAATGGGGATGTGGAGGGGGTGCCACAATGCTAGGATATTGAAACCAATATTCTATTTTATTTTCAAATATTTTTCTTCATACTTTTTTGGCACGACGTGCTGGATGTTCAAATATAAAAGAATCAAAGTGCAGTACAGCTGTTACAAATTGCAGGTTGCTGCACTCTATATACTGATTTGAAATTATTTTACAATGTTAATATCGTACAAAATTTTAAACTTATAAAAATCCTTAAAAAAAGATCAACTTTGACCGATGTTTTAACGACTTTTTTACAAACGTAAGCAGACTTTTTGACCCCCTCCCTCCCTAACAAAAGAACTTTCGTTTATAGGACTTCATCGAACTTTGAGGTTGTTCCCTAATGTAAATTAACACTGAATCAATATGGTCTGCATTTTTTATCTAATATTATTATTATGGACATAAGAATTTCTTAACAGTTGTGCTATTTTATTGTCGGCAATTATAGTTTTATGTAATGAAAATGTATATTTATTTTTATATATTAATATGTTATGCACAAATTAAACATTCCATGTAGAATCTTCTCTCTCTCTCTGGGTCAGATGGCACATTATTGCGCTACTGTGGTCTTCATTATCACTATCTACTTCCATCAAAAATCAAACATGTTGCACTAGCTGTACATTCTGTGTGATGAAACATTCTTCACATCATTTGTTCAAGATGTTGATGGACATCCCCTTCCACGATGGCGTTCTAGGGCTCCCTGAAGAATTTGTTTCTTTACTGCGCTATCCCTTCTTACAATGTGGCCCAAGTAGCGCAATTTCCTCTCAATGATGGGCTTTCTGATGTTTAAGTCTGTGCCAGTCTTATCCAGGACCCAGAGGTTTGTCTTCTCGTCTTTCCAAGAATTAGGTATACTCCCAGCAGCCTCCTATAGCACCAACTCTCAAATGCATCTATCTTCCTCCTGCCATTCTTTGTCATTTCTCAGGATTCTCACACGTATGTAGCAATTGAGACAACTGTTGCACAAAGTAACTGTACGTACCTTGAGGTTGATTGATAAACCACGACTCTTCCAGATCTTTGACATTCTCCGAGTTGTTGTCCTTGCCATAGCTAATCTTTTGATCTCAGATGCAGCGTTCGAAATAGGGCCGGTCAGCCGACCATTGGCCTGTAACTTTTTGGCCTGGCCGGTAACTTTTCTGACTGGCATCTAGTTGCCGACCGGCTGGCCGGTAACTTTTAAGGTCAAGCCCGGCTGGCCGGTAACTTTTTGAGGCATATTTCGAACACTGCTCAGATGTGCTATCACCTTTGTTGTCTATCACTGAACCCAGGTATTCAAATTGTTTAACCTCCTCGATCTTTTGACCATCTATCAGAAAGTCCTCTCCCGTTCCATTTCTATCAACAACCATTGGTCTTTTTGGCATGTAGAATCCTATTTGAACAATATATACACTAATTATTAGTGCACCTGCAAACTTTTCTAACCTATTATATTGAGTTGTTTCAATTATTTACTTGAGCATGAAATATGGTAGAGAATCCTACTTCAATCTTGGCATTGAGTTGCAATAGATATGACACCGTAAACGTTCGCCTAATGGCACACCTGGGCTCCTTTGCCTTGGGGTAAATATCATAGAGAGCTCCCTCCTCTGAAATCCCAACAAGAATTAAAGTTCCGTGCCCTTATTTGCTGGTGGGAATTTTACGGGAGGGCACTTTTAGGTTGTGCCTAAAACTCCACTTATTTCAAGGGAGCCCATACCGCCATTAGGCGAATGTTTACAGTATTTGTTACATGTATTGCATTTTCTTGAACAAGATAAAAATGTTAACTTTCAATTTATGGTAATTATTAAGGCTAGTGGGTGATATCACATCAGCTGAGAGGAGTGTACCATTATGCTTTGGAGTACATGCACATGCCATTGAAAATGTACACAAAATCCCTTTCAACTTTAAATTACTCACTTGAATCTTTGTTTGAAAAAATATGACCCCAAAGTATTGTGAAACTATTCATAGCTCTCAATATCTAAAGCGGTCCTTGCCATTTTAAAATAAATTCGCTAGGAGCAAGGAGATACCCTGAATTGCATGATGTGATAGTCCCTTCAGCTGCTGTGGGTATATGTGTGTATTTCAAGTACATGTAGGTCAGGGATGGCCAGTGAATTTGAAGAGCCACACACACAGTATTAAAGAGTGTACAAACTTTTTAAGGTATATATTCACAATGTAATTTTTGTTGTACAAAAAGGCTTCTCAGGCTACCCTCTTGTAGGTCTGAGGCCGAATTGTGCACCGAAAATAATGGTATCAGCAAATTATATGAGATAAGGCCAATGAAAGTCAATTCATTGTTTCCCGTTACACAATTTTTCATGAATGTGTAGGTGACCATTTCATTTTTCATTATCTTATACCATTTCATTATTGCATCTGTTACAGGTGTAAACCAATAACTACCCATGTATACATGTGATAAATCACAGTTTGTAGTTTACAGATGTAGTTAACAACCACATGAAGGTGATTGTACAACTATTATCAAAAGTTTCACAATATTTTGTACGGGATGAGATCAGAGCAAATCAAAAAGTGCAGGACATAGAATTGAGTAGGTATTCATTATAAATTCATTATTAACCATATACCATGCTCCTACTGCAAAGAAAATCCCTGAAAATCAACAGAAAGAGAATTATGATATTTTAAAACCACAATTATTTATTGGTATGTTAAAGTTTGTTAGAAATAAACATTTTATTCAAAATAATGAAATATTTGGCCAGCAATTGGTTTTGAGCAGAGTAGGGTAACGGGAAACAATTGACTTTCATTAGCCTAATAGATCATAATAGATGCACGACAGAGGCTGATAATAGTCCTGTATTCTCATTCATAATCAAGTTTGTTATAATTAATGCACTAATATTATATAATAAATAAAACACAAATAGAGTAAAACACAATGTGTTTGAGATTCATTAACACTAAATAGACCAGTCCCATAATAGTATACATTGCTCCAAAGTCTTAAGTTGAACATGTGTTTTGAAGGGGTCATCATATGGGGGGGCACAGACCATGATAGGGGGTGGGTACCTGGTATGGGGGCACAAGCTGTTTTTCGGCAATTTTCCTGTGGGATATTTTAACATTTCAGATCGATTGGAAGGGGGGCACATGCCCCGCTTCTTGTCAGACGAACGGGGAATGATATCAAATTCTGTTTAAAAGTATACTAATTTTTTGCGAGATTTGAAATCGGCAGTCTCTTCATTCACGTATAATACTAATGCATCAGAAAACCTGTGGGGTTTTGAACCACTGGGAACGAATACGCTGGTTAGTAGATGACCAATGTCAAAAATATTTTCAATCGAGGTAAAATGCAAGAAACAAACATGGCCTATCTGTGGGGGATTTATCATTTTTGTAGGTGATTTTGAAAGTTTCCAGAACCCCCCAAAATGGCAAATGGAAAAACCTGGATCCCTTCCTGATTATTCTGTGGACCTCATAATATATCGGGTCCATATATGGGCTATTTCTGTTGAAACTTAATACACCGTATGAAAGACATGGCAGGTGTGTGGGGTTACTTGAATGGGTGAATCCTGTGTGGGGGATTATGGTCGTGTCTTCCACAGGGGGAGTATGGATTTCAACTGGAATAATCCATTAGTGTCCATCAACTAAACAATTCGGTACAATTACAGAATAGGATGCAACTTGCTAGACTTGAGTCCAGTCCTCGTTTACAGAGTTTAGGGTTAGGGTTGGGCAGTCTTGTAATAAGATTAGAGTTGCACCCTATTCACTAATTGCTCCAACAATTCTTTTGGAAGTCAATTTTCAAATTATGCAGCCTGTCATATAAACAATTGAAAGCTAGCAGGAACCCTGGTTAGAATATTTACAAATAATATATGCCAATCACAGGAGGTGATTTTTATTTTAAAAGATCATACATTACCGAACGGCCACATCCTGCTTTAAAGCCATAGTAATTATTTGCTCCAGAGTGATGCCCTCAATTTGTTTATTTTTTGCATGACTGTAATGCCCAATGGTATACTGAAATACCATGTGAAAGACTAAGCCAATTTTTAATGTATAATACCATCGGCGAGCTATTAAATACGCAATGGAAAGAATTGGAAATTTATTCGGTTGATACTGCCCTCGTTGAATTAGAATAAATTAAACTTCTTCACGATTACGTCCTCGGGAATGAGATTGCGAAGGGCTGTTCCAGGGTTAGATCACTTCACGTCAGTAGCTGTGCTCAAGATGGTTAGTATTCTTTATGGGAATTAAGGTATTTCGGCACACAAAATTTTGGCGGGAGGGAGAATCGAACATCAGATTGGCATGGGGTGACTAGGCTGGGCCAATCTACATTCTCAAATTTTCTTGTTCTTTATCAATAATACAAAATATTAATAATAATAAAAAGTTCCAAGTTTTTCGAGTTTTCGTAGCTCCCTAGTTGCTGCGTTCGTATTCTGTGTAGGCTGTACTATTGTAATAGATTCAATTCTACTCTATGTAGTAATGGATTCATTATGTTTAACATAATGGTAATCATGGAGCATTACAGTAGTGCTCTGATCAATAACAGTACCGACAATTAATGCTAATTTATTGTGTTTTGGTATGTTTCTTTGTTTGTGTGAGGGGGCCCGGTGGGGGATCTCAGTGTCGGGAGGTATGAGTGAAGAAATAGCAATTTTCTTTGTTTGACTCAAAATTAAAAGGGGACACGGTGAGCAGTGAAACTAACATTTAAATAGGAATGGGTTCTTTATACAAGTCACACATTATGGCTTTAAACCTCATCTATGAATAGTATGAAATGAACAATGCATTGAATAAAGATAGAGATCGTTAACCAAATATTTACATAATGTTTCCATATGTTTTATTTTTATGAGACATTCACATTATGAAGTACATGAATTACAAATGATCACAATTTACAAAATATTTTGAATGTATCAGGGTCAGGGTTCAAATTCGTTTAAAAATTGTGCGTAGCAGTTTTGGGCTAATCCATCATAATCAGGATACTTCCATATACTAAAGCACTACAAAAAGTGCTATACAAGTGCAAAATTGGGTTGCAATTGCTTCAAAATAAGGAGCAAACTGCTATGCGATAAAACCGAATTCGAACCCTGATCAGGGTTGTAGAAAGTTATTTCTTCCTCAAGGAGACAGACACTCAAGTTCATCATTTGCTCAAATGAATTTGCATACTATATCATGTCCTATTTTAATAGGATTTCCTCAAAAACTTTCTGTAACCCTGATTGCATTGTAGCTTTAAATACCTTCATAAATTGACATTGCCATGAGTAGGATTGACCCTCTCCACACAGGTGTCAACTGCAGATGACAAGTTTCAAATTTTCAGCACAGATTGCACATTTTCATCAGCATATATTCGGAATCAACATGAAAAATGCATTTAAAAAATGAGTAAAAATAAGCCCAGCATTGGTTCTATGGTTCTTGAAATTTTGAGAAAATATCTCAAAACATTGTATGTTGAAGCCTATAAACGAATCCAATTTCACGCATTCCTACTCCTCAATGGCAGCCATAGCCGCGACGGGAACCCAGCTATCTCACCTAAAATGTGAAATGATGCGGCCTTGAAGGGTATTTTATTCTATCACCCGTGTTACACGTAGACAAAAGAATGATGACAGTTTACAACACAAAAGAATCTAACACTGAATTTTAAGCGGGTTTAATCCACCCAATTGGGCACTCACAACACCTGTTTGGTGCATGCGGGGACCCAAAAATGGCCGACCAAATCCTGACCATGACTTGGCTCGTTGGATTCGACTATAACTAGCTCACAGAGCATCAATCTTTCCCTAAAGAAGTCCTTTTTAGATTAAGACTGAGTTTTCAGTGTTCTAGCGAGTGCCATCTTCTGTGAGCTTTTAGATTCGATAGAGTTCATCATCAGCCCTCTGAAAAGGACTTCTCTAGGGAAAGATTAAATCTTACTCATCTTTACATACCTAGCATACCAAGTAAACATCTCAAAAAAAGTAACTAACTCCCCTTAAATAATGACCATTATTCAAAAATGGGTGATTGTGTTACAAATCTGTAAAAAGCGTTGGAAGCAGAATTTATTTCTGCACATTTTGACACCTCATTTGTAGCAATTGACTAATCATTGACGTCACAGCGTACATTTAAATCAATGTAACCCAAGATTTGAAAGTTGCAGTATATTACATTGATTTTGTACTCGGTGTAATGCAAGGAAATCTGTGTAATGATATCTGGGTGTTTTTATATTGTAAAAATTTGTATGTAAGTGCAACTTTCAAATCTGGACCTCACTACATTAAATTGACCGGTGTTTTGTTTTCTGGACTATCGTATCAAATGAGGTGTCAAAATGCACAGAAATAAATTAAATGCTGCTTCTAACGCATTTTATAGATTTGTAATACAATATTCCCCTTTTTCAATAATGGCCATTATTTAAGGGGGTTAGTTTTGTTTTTTGAGATGTTTAGTTTCAAATTGTGACATTGCCATTGACGGAGAATTATTCTCTTGAGACCTTGTTGCTTGTTATATGGATATACATAGTGAAATTTAGCCTTCGTACAATGATCCCTTACCAAAGTGAACAGCTAATTAACTAGGCTGTTACTCAGCAGTTGTAAGTTTGTAACAGCCAGTAGCTGCTAAATGCTTGGAACAGCTATAATTTAGCCTTCACATTTTTGAACAGCTATAATTATAGCCGTCACATTTTTGAACAGTTATAATTTAGCCTTCACATTTTGAACAGCTAGTTTAGCTATAGCTGTTCGATTTTTGAACTTGGCTTATAGCTGTTAGCCAGTTATAGCCTTCTTCCTCAGTGGTTGACCCATTTTGCAGGCTTAGTACATGCTAAGTGAAGGCTAATCATCGAACAGCTAGTGAAGGCTATTATTGAACAACTAGTGAAGGCTATTATTGAACAGCTAGTGAAGGCTATTATTGAACAGCTAGTGAAGGCTAGTGGAGGCTGTCACTAGCTGTACCTAATTTACATAATTCATCATTTTGAAGGCTTAGTACATGCTAAATTAAAATAACAGCTACTATCTGAAGGCTGTTCAGTGAAGGCTTTCAAACAGCTAATTGAAGGCCTTCATTTATGGTAAGGGATCTTTGCTTGCTTCCAGGGACTATGAACTTGATATCCACTGGAATAGCATCTAATTTGGCACTTCAAAACACAGAGCCTACGAACACATGCATTAACCTTGACCTTACATATTCATGTGTTCTTTAAGAGGCAACATCGTTGGCCAGGCCAACTAGCCGTGGAGGTAGCAGTATCAATTACTAAATGTTTATAGTACTAGGATTTGGGTAGGTGACCTTGTCCTTACATATATCACAATGTTCTTTTACACAGTTAAGGGGGTACTACACCCCTGGTCAATTTTGTGCCTATTTTTGCATTTTTCTCAAAAATTATAGCGCATTGGTGACAAGTAAGATATGTATATTATACTAGGGCAAGGACTAAAACTACTGAACTGAAAATTCAGCAATTCAAGGCAAATAGTTATTGATTTATTGATCAAATATGGGTTTTCCCTCATTTTTGACTGTAACTCCACAACTGTTGTCTGTACTGAAATCAAATTTGCAATGCAGTAGCTGTAGTCGTTGCCCCTATAATATGCATATCGTACTTGTCACCACCAAATGCGCTATAATTTTTGAGAAAAATGCAAAAATACGCACAAAATTGGGCAGTAATACCCCCTTAAGTTAGACTCTTCAGTTATCATGGATATGTTTCGCCATAAAATGTTGAACTCCTTATAACATTTTATGAATAAATCCAGATGTGCTGTTTCCTTGTTAAGTATATTATGTGACATGATCTGGTCCATGGGGCCAAAGGAGGCATTTTTGACAATTGAGTTACTATAATTTGAACCTTATAAAAACATTAGGCTATCAATCATATACTGAAAACACCAATCTTGCATACTTGGTTCTAAAGTTATGAAGTTTTGTGATGTCTATTTGCACATCCGCCATCGGCGATGTGCATTCTTTTTACCGCGTTCTTCTTCTTTCTTTCTTCTTCTTCTTCTGTCAACACTATGATCAGCCATCGTAGCCACATGCTTTCAGGCATGTTGACCATACTTGGTCAGTATAACCGTTTGGTGGTGCCACAGATGTCACATGATCAACTTCCGGTCAAATGTCATCCACTTCGGTCAATGGCCAAAACTTGGATTTTCACTAAAATGCTACTCCTCCCACATATTACATAGCACCGTGGACGTCACTTACACACATGCATCATCTATAGCCAGTGTCTAAAAGTTATACCACAAAATTGGAATCAAAGGTCATTAAGGGGTTACTTCCGGTCAAAAACCAAAATTATCAAAAAAGTTTAAATTTTTTTTATCTCAAAATGTAAACAAACCAGAGTAATATACCCATCATACATGAATTAGTGTTACATGGTGTATGCATGGTATTTTTTATTTTGGGGGTCAAAGGTCATTAAGGGGTAACTTCCTGTTTTAGCTAAATAACTTCAAGAATTTTTATCTCAACAACTAAACATAGTAGAATTTTTAATTAAAAGTGGAACAATGCATTTTTTGTCGTTGTATATAAGGTTTTATTTTCATTGAGGTCAAAGGTCATTAAAGGGGTCAAAAGGTCAATCATAAATTTAAAAAATCATAATCCATGTATAAGTTCCGATAAAGCTGAAAATTCACCAGGAATATTCCTTATGACATCCTAAGCACTATGTAATATTTTTATGGGTCAAAGGTAATTAAGGGATCACTTCCGGTTCTCACAGATTCGAGTCATAACTCATTTGTCACTGCTGGCTGTGCATCCTCATGATGCAGGCTAACATAATCAGATCTCGTTTACATTATTGATTTTTATTTAGGGTCAAAGGTTATGAGGGTCACTTCCGTGTTAAACAAAATACCTTCTAAAATACCTGGCGGTTGTGCATGCTCGCGGTCGCAGGCGACCGCAACCAGATCTAGTTTCTTATTGTTTTTTTATTGTTTTTTACTCCATATTTTTGCCTTTATCTCAATTTCAAATTTGCTGCCTTTGGCCCCCATGGACCAGATCATGTCACATATGGTACATTAAATAACACATGTTGACTAACTTGACTTATCCTCTATTGCACTATTTAACATATTTCACATATAATGGGTTATTCCAGTTGAATCTATATTGCCCCTATGAAAGATACAACTTATATCTTCTACACAGGGAGTGTGAATTTTAAATGGGGTTACCTGAATGGGTGACTCCATTTGAAATCTACACCCCCTGTGTGGGAGATTAAGGTCATGTCTTCCATAGGGTGTATGGATTTCAACTGGGATAACCCAATATCAATACAAAAATTACCATATAGCAATACACACAGGGGAATTATGAGTTGGTATTCTTTGGGTAAAAAATTCTATAGTAAAACCTCAATTTCTAGCTGAGGCACTACTGCTTTCCTCCAAATCCTTGGACAGAATATCCCAAACCAAAGACGAATCCTGAGACGGATCCTGTAAATCCGCCATACTATCCGATTCCTCTTCTGGTACTGCCGTATCCACCATGCTCTCTGATTCCTCCTCAGGTGCTGCTGTTGTCGCACACAATTTCTTACGATCAGCATAATGTTCAGCTGTATGTTGTGTTCGTTGATGAAGCGACCGCGAACTTGAGTACGCAAACATCTTATCACAGAACTTACATTTCAGTGATTTGGTCCCTGTGTGCGAATTCATATGACACCTCATTGTGTACGCATCGTAGAAACCCTTGTTACAAAACGAGCAACGGTGTTTCATGTTCTTACTATGTATCTTCATATGATGATTTAAAATCGTAGGCGTTGTGAAACCTTTTCCACAAATACTGCACAAAGACAGAACTCCTTTATGCACATACTGTTCATGATGCATAAGTGACTGTTTACTCGATGTACGCTTTAGGACACTGTTTACACTGGTAACTTTTTCTTCCTGTCGTGTGAGTTCTTTCGTGAGATCGCAAGTTATGGAGGCGGTTGTATACCCGGTCGCAGTGCTTGCATTTGTACTCGGGCTTGTTCTCAGAATGTTTACACGCAATATGTTGCTGCAAGCTGATAGCATGCTTGAAAGTTTTATCACAATGCGGACACATTTGACGTTGAGGACAAATGTGTATAACAGCAGCGTTTTTACCGTGAAGAACTTTCCCGCACCCACAGATGGACATCACATCTTTTGCGTCTGTATCCCCCAAGTTGAGTTCTTCTTTATGTACATCTTTCAAATGCTCCTTCAGAAGTTTAAAATCTTCAAAACTCATTTTACACTGCATGCACGACATTGTATTCCTCAATTTCGCCCACCCTTCGCAATTGGACGATTCGTGATTCGACAGTGCATTTTGAGTTTTATAAACAAATCCGCATTGACTGCATTCAAATCCTGTCACTTTGCTCATGTCGTCTTCCTTCCTAACATGCACTTCCGCCTTGTGTTTACGCCACTTGTAACGATCCTTAAATTTTCGCTGGCAGAATTCGCACTGTAAATTTGAGTGTTCGGAGTGAATTCTCTGGTGACGTATCAGAGACTGTTTATCCGTGAAGGATTTATCGCATGTGGCGCATGGATAAGGTTTGTTTCCCGGGCCTGGATGATCGCGTACATTGTGTCTTGTGAGTCCGCTCCTAGTCTTATACGTGAGACAACAATGCCGGCATTTATATTTATCCACGGTTCCATGTACTTCTAATTTGTGTTCCTCTAACAACTCCGGGCTCGGGAACCTCTTATTGCAGTTACACATATAATGCACTGGTTTCATTATGTTATTACTGACAGCAACACTTTTTTTATTGAGTTTTGCAAGAAACGACTTGCTAATTACAAACAGAGGCCCGGCCGCATTGCTCGACCCTGCTGTCGCAGGTAAATTAGGAGGGTGCCACTCTACTCGGACTTTGTCATCGTCATTAGTGTCAGTGGGAGTTTTGTTTGGCGAAATAGGCTCTACTTGTGGTCCCGAACTTACAATTTCTGACTTTGTTAACTTGTTTACAGACTCCTGGATGGTATCGTTCTCCTTCTTGACCCCAATGCACTGTGTAAACGAAATGTCTATGACATCATTAGCATTACTGGTTGCCATGGAAACTGACGTGGGTGATGCGGTGGTATTAGTATCCTCATCTTCATTTTTCTTAGATGCTACATCAACCTGTATGCAGTTAAGGAAAAAAATAGTATTTATATTACGATTGGGGTGTTTCATGTAACAGGGTAATCCCAAATTATTAGCGCTGTATTTTTCTTGAATCGGGAGTACACTCAGTGTCGGAAAAATAATAGCAAAGTGGCAAACACTGCAGTTGGGTGTACAGGCTGTATCAAAATGGTTGGTACCCATCAGTTTTTAGGATTTAATGGCAAGATTGCTTGTTCAATATGCAACATTGGATCCTCTTGAAATTCCGAGAATTAACAGTTTTTTGACCTTGGGGCAGCAGCAATAAGAATCTGTCAGTGATGGTTCTCACATTTTAACTGTGAAACACTTGCTTCCTGATCAGCTACTTCTGAAGCACTTACTTGATCAGCTACCTTTGAAGTGCTTGCTTGTTGGGTGTCGGCTGGCAGATGGGGTTTCATGCCTTTCGGTAACCTAGTCTTCCCTCCTTCTGTGGGAGTTTTCCTGCCTTCTGGTAGCTGAGTTTTTACGCCTTCTGGTAGCCTAGTTTTCTCACCGTCTCTGCTATTAGTTGATGCCTGAGGGGTCATGGCTTGAGATGTAAATGCAGTTGTCTTCTTAACTGTATGAACACCAGCTTGCACTTGATGGCCACTAGACTGAACTGGATGAAGACCAGCTTCAAACAGATCCAGCAAATATGTTGCTACTGCATCATCACTCTGCATGTGGACAAAACAGTAAAATGCACAATGCAAAGATGTGTTACAAAACTGATGAAAATGACGGGCACCTGTCAAATCCTAGCTAAGACTTTTTAAACAGCTTCCCTTGAATGGTATATAGAAGAGTGATTTTTTGCTCTTCTTGGTTATGACTCGCTATAGGTCTGAAAACTTTAATGCCCATACTGCTCCTCTAAAGCTCTTCTTTAGATTTTCACCCTGAAAACATAAAATCTTAACATCTTGATTTGGAAAAATTAGGTTTGGCTGAAAGAATCTTGGAAGCAGCTATCTAACGGGCTGTTAATTTCTTTGGAAAGGGGGTTGTAAATATGTCTGACATGATCAGAGAACACTTGTTTATATCCTTTGTCGTAACTATCTCCATTTTCTTTCTTTGTTATATCTGTTTTTCTCCTTTTCTTTCTTTCTTCCATGCAACAGGGCTGTCAACTCTCACACATTCAGGCACTTCCTCAGTCTCATGCATGCCAAGGTAGAGCATAATCTAAGGCCAAGGTAGTAAATCTCACGCAAGAGCTACAAAATTAGTAAAATCTCACATGTTGTAAATATAATTAGTTGTGTCCCTCTACCCCCCCCGCCCTTTTTAGATTCTCGGTGCTGTGGCTCAAATAATCATGGGTCAAAGTGAACATTGTAGTCGGCAAACAATAATTCCATCCCGGTGTGACAGTGTCTCACACCAAGCAATTCCAAAAAGTTGACAGCCCTGCATGCAATTTAGTCCTGCGTCAGGGATCAATAGTCGGGATAGGCAAATGAAATGACGTAACGAAACCGGAAGATGTAGCCTAGGTCTAGACAATAGGCAGCCATTAGCGGCCATTTTGTATCCTACATGATTGTTATTCATGTGTCGTTATACTTAAGTACACAAATATATAAGTAAACAGGTTTTAAAATTTTTAAATTATATTTTGAGTATACAATATATTCTGTAGTAAATCGATCAAATGACGGTGCTTGTTCAGGCATTATATGCTTGATAGAATTAAACTGTCTGACCAGCTAGTATTCTCCTCCGCCGTCAGTGTGATTCCAGTCACTCCACGCACCGTGTTGCTAAGGTGGAGTAGACTAAAGCTGTATTGACGAACACGCATGCGTTAAAAATGATGTAGCCTAGGTCGAACAATAGCGTGACATGGTTCCCGACATTGTCACTATGAACTCTCACCCTCCTGCCCGCGTTTACATTTAACCAAATTTCTTTACTCAATTTAACTAGGAGTCATACAGATTTACCAATGATAGGATCATAAATACAAGTGCAAACCAGTTGCGTAAAGCATGCACAAACCACACGCAATGTTGATTTTTTTTTTCTTTTGGTTAATATAAAGATGATTCAATGAAAATTGTGTCCAATGTTGAACCAATCAAGGAGGTTATTAATAAGATCATCTGCAAATGCATGTTAGACCACAAATAGTTTAAAGCCTTGTCATAATTGGTTATTGAAGTGAGCATTGCAAGTTATCAACCAATCAGAAATGTTAGATGACCAGTGTCCAGGGGGTTAAACATACCTGCAAAGAGAGCTCTTTTTTGACATCTTTCCACCGGTCATGGGTAGATGTTAACATGTATACTGCAATGGGTTTATCATTAACAGGCACCACAGCTTGGGTTTCCCGTATCTTCTTAGCTACTAAACCTTTAATCAGTGTGATTGTCTCACTGAATGGGACAGAGAGAACATAAGAGACGTTATTAGCCCTTGTCATGGCTGAGTAGATGTTAACATGTATACTGCAATGGGTTTATCATTAATAGGCACCACAGCTTGGTTTTCCTGTATCTTCTTTGCTACTAAACCTTTAATCAGTGTGATTGTCTCACTGAATGGGACAGAGAGAACATAAGAGACGTTATTAGCCCTTGTCATGACTGAGTAGATGATAACATGTATACTGCAATGGGTTTATCATTAATAGGCACCACAGCTTGGTTTTCCTGTATCTTCTTTGCTACTAAACCTTTAATCAGTGTGATTGTCTCACTGAATGGGATATAGAGAGAACATAAGAGACGTTATTAGCCCTTGTCATGACTGAGTATATGTTAACATGTATACTGCAATGGGTTTATCATTAATAGGCACCACAGCTTGGTTTTCCTGTATCTTCTTAGCTACTAGACCTTTAATCAGTGTGATTGTCTCACTGAATGGGATAGAGAGAACATAAGAGACGTTATTAGCCCTTGTCATGACTGAGTAGATGTTAACATGTATACTGCAATGGGTTTATCATTAATAGGCACCACAGCTTGGGTTTCCCGTATCTTCTTTGCTACTAAACCTTTAATCAGTGTGATTGTCTCACTGAATGGGATAGAGAGAACATAAGAGATGTTATTAGCCCTTGTCATGACGGAGTAGATGTTAACATGTATACTACAATGGGTTTATCATTAATAGGCACCACAGCTTGGTTTTCCTGTATCTTCTTAGCTACTAGACCTTTAATCAGTGTGATTGTCTCACTGAATGGGATAGAGAGAACATAAGAGACGTTATTAGCCCTTGTCATGACTGAGTAGATGTTAACATGTATACTGCAATGGGTTTATCATTAATAGGCACCCACAGCTTGGTTTTCCTGTATCTTCTTTGCTACTAAACCTTTAATCAGTGTGATTGTCTCACTGAATGGGATAGAGAGAACATAAGAGACGTTAGCCCTTGTCATGACTGAGTAGATGTTAACATGTATACTGCAATGGGTTTATCATTAATAGGCACCACAGCTTGGTTTTCCTGTATCTTCTTTGCTACTAAACCTTTAATCAGTGTGATTGTCTCACTGAATGGGATAGAGAGAACATAAGAGACGTTAGCCCTTGTCATGACTGAGTAGATGTTAACATGTATACTGCAATGGGTTTATCATTAATAGGCACCACAGCTTGGTTTTCCTGTATCTTCTTTGCTACTAAACCTTTAATCAGTGTGATTGTCTCACTGAATGGGATAGAGAGAACATAAGAGATTTTATTAGCCCTTGTCATGACGGAGTAGATGTTAACATGTATACTACAATGCGGGTTTATCAGTAATAGTCAATGGGTTTTAGCTGCTATAAACAATGATCACATGCAGTCTGGGTTCTCATCTGTCAGATCACAATCTGCACAATAACCAGCCTCATCTCTTCACACACACGCACTTCTATCCTACAAGCATATACCCGTCTTGATATTTTGCTATCATTTTCTGCTACCATATAAACAATGATGGCACCCAGTTTGGCTTCTTCACTTTTGTTACGTTAGCCTTATGACATCCCATCCCTCCACCCAATCCTGGCCCCCAACTCAACACAAAACTTTGTAACTATGAGTGTTACTAAATCTTTTAAAGACCCCCTTGCCCCTTTTCACCAAATTTCCCCCCCCCCCTTTGTTATGCAAAATCGATGACAAAATTTGGCCAAAAATAACCCCTTTTTTGTGGTTTTCAATGGCTAGAATTTCAAACACCCCAAAGGCCTTTTCAATGACACTAAATATTGACATAAAATTACCGTATTTTCCCAAGTACCCCTTTTATCCAAATTTCATGGACAGTGTAAATTAAATACTCCCTATTTTGCAGATTTCCCGGTCAAATTCCCAGACAGTGCAAATTTTATACCCCCTATTTTGGAAGTTTTGCGGCCCTCGCTACTGGTAAAAAAAGTATCCTGTTTCTGCGCTATATGGTAATTCTCATGGTTGCCAACTTTTGTGTTAAGTTGGGGGGACCCAATCCATCAATCATAATTTACAAAGCACCAAAATCATATAAAACATGCTCTAAGGCCTTGCAGCTCAAAAAAAAGTTACGCCTAAGGTCAAAAAAAAAAGGTTTGTCTCAAAGCTCGCGCATTTGTAAAATCACACGATTTGACAAAAAAGAAACGCGGAAATGTTTTTTATTTCAAAAAAATTTTTTTTTTTTTTTTAGAAAAATCAGCGAAAATCAGACTTTTTTCTCAAAATACCATAAAAAAAGTCGGGAATAAAAAAAAAAAAAAAAAAAAAAAAGGCTCTAGCTACTATGGGCTATTTATGGGAGGAGATAAGTTTAAGTGACCGCTTATGGGTTCGAATTTCAACCAGCCTAATCATGAAGCTCCCGTGGCCAAGTGGTTAAGGCATAGGTCTCGTAAACCTGAGGTCCTGGGTCCGATTCCCAGGCGGGATCACTTTTTCTCCTTGTCTCCTTTATTATTTGCGACGGCGAACCTGGTGAAAATTAATGTTTATTTAAAAAAAAAAAAGCATTTCGCATTTGTTTTCAAACCACTCGTGAGCTTTGAGACAAACCTTTTTTTTTTTTGGCCTAAAGAATCACAAGATTCTTGAATGTTTCAAAATAGTGTACTGTACGTCACCCCTACTCCCACCCACAAACCCACATGCATAGCTACCTGTCTTGTTGTTTGTCATCACTTGACGCTCCCATAAACAATGATGGCACCCAGTCTGGATTCTTCACATCCGTCAGGTTAGCCTTACGACCTGTAAAAAATAAACAATGTAATGTGCATGAATTAACCCCATGAGAACTACATGCCAATTGGCCAAAATGAAGATTGTGTCCAAATATGAACCAATCAAGGAGGGTATTAATAAGATCATCTGCAAATGCAAGGAGGTCTCCCTGTCAGTCCGAAACACTGTCAGTCCGAACCACCATCAGTCCTAATTTTTAGGGTTAGGGTTAGGGTTAGTGCGGACTGACAGTGTTTTGGACTGACGAGGTGTACCAATGCAAGTTTGACCATAAATAGTTAAAAGCCTAGTCATAATTGGTAATTGAAATGAGCATTTTAAGTTATCAACCAATCAGAAATACTGTTAAATGACCTGTAGTGTCCAAGGGGACTGCACTATAGGGTTAATTAGGAACCCGAACCCTAAAAAATTTGGACAGACAGTGTTTTGGACTGACGAGGTGTACCCAATGCAAGTTTGACCATAAATAGTTAAAAGCCTAGTCATAATTGGTAATTGAAATGAGCATTTATCAACCAATCAGAAATGCTGTTAAATGACCTGTAGTGTCCAGTGGGTTAGGCTCTGTCAGTGATCCATGCAAAGTGCAGTATCTTTACCTTCAAGCTGGCAACGCACAGTGTCGACTTCCTATTCGATAAATATAAATTTAATACTCCGTTGGTGAGCGACGGGCGACTCTTATTTCACGAGCGCAAGAAAAGGAGTTCTATCTGATTGGCTAGCAATCGATCGCTTAGGTAAACAGTAGTCAACTACAAACTCAAAACTGAGCATCGTATTCAATTCGATTGAAATCGATATTCTATTATTGCCGTAGATAAAGAGAGTGATAGTGTGTCAATAATGTACATTGTATTGCAGCTGGATTTTACATGCATTCTTTTATATAAATTTTTTCTCAAAGAGTTGAATATGATCAAAATTTTTACTCAGGATTTCAAATTTTTTACCCGCAAATTGCAGTTAAACATATCCACAGCAAAATACAGGTCCTCACTAATTAGTGTATTTAATTTCCAGTTAGTGTATTTAAGATAAAACCTGACAACAAATAAAATTTTCTTGCAATAGAAATATCATATGGGATACTGATATGGTAGGCCGCAACCGCCACAACGTGGAGCTGCTACGCGTAGCTGACTTTTTGCTCCGTGGAGCCAAATTGACCAATCATGATCATGTTAGAGTTTTTCATTACTCGGAGGTAAAACTGACTAATTAAGTACGACTTACTCATTACGTGAAGCGAATTTATTCATTAAGAATTTGCCAGACGAGCGTCACGCAGACATGCCAACTAGTACGGTTTCACCGTATTTTGTACTGGTAAAAGCGTGATAAATACGGGTAGTACGGTCACCCAAAAAAAAATACGGAGTTCAGAATTTTGACCAAAATAATAAAATGTTGTGTCTTAAAAAGATAAACAGCTGCAAGATTAGACTACCGACTGAATTACTGGTATCATTTGACCACTTTCTTGGTCTGTTAAAGTGGTTGCCTACATCGTTTTTCTCTCGACTTTCGGTGATGCATGAACATTAAAAATTATTATTTAATAGGCCTACAAGATGCTTTCCGAAATAATTTTCTTCCGACTTGCAGATTTTTCATGCACATTAATGTTTTTATTATCCACCTAATGCTATGTCTTCTGAAGGTATTTAGTTAACTATTTAGCTCTTTTGGTGCAAAAGAATAAGCATAAAAGAAGGTTTCTGACCTCCTTTTACTTCCGACTTTCGCACCATGCATGCACATTAAAGAAATATTTAATAGGCCTACAAGATGCTTTCCGAAATAATTTTCTTCCCACTTGCAGATTTTTCATGCACATTAATGTTTTTTATTAACCACCTAATGCTATGTCTTCTGAAGGTATTTAGTTAACTATTTAGCTCTTTTGGTGCAAAAGAATAAGCATAAAAGAAGGTTTCTGACCTCCTTTTACTTCCGACTTTCGCACCATGCATGCACATTAAAGAAATATTTAATAGGCCTACAAGATGCTTTCCGAAATAATTTTCTTCCCACTTGCAGATTTTTCATGCACATTAATGTTTTTATTAACCACCTAATGCTATGTCTTCTGAAGGTATTTAGTTAACTGTTTAGCTCTATTGGTGCAAAAGAATAGGCATAAAAGAAAGATTCCAACCTCCTTTTACTTCCGACTTTCGCACCATGCATGCACATTAAAGAAATAATTATTATTTAATATAGGCCTACAAGATGGTTTCCGAAATAATTTTCTTCTGACTTGCAGATTTTTCATGCACATTAATATTTTTTATTAACCACCTAATGCTATGTCTTCAGAAGGTATTTAGTTAACTATTTAGCTCTATTGGTGCAAAAGAATAAACCTACAAAGTTTCGGACCTCCTTTTACTTCCGACTTTCGCACCATGCATGCACATTAAAGAAATATGTATAGGCCTACAAGATGCTTTCCCACTTTGTTTATTCAGATGATGATGATCAATGATTTTCTGAACTTGAAAGTTTTAACAAAGCATGCTTCTAACAACATTAGAAGTAACAAAACCCAATTTGTTTGATCTACATACTTTATCCAATTTTGTGAGGTCAAAGGTCACATACAAGGTCAAAGGTCGACTGAGGTCACCAAATCTTTTAAAAATTAATTTTCAACTGTGCATCATATATCCGGAATTCAGCGTGATCAGTTATGTAATTAAGGAAATATGACGACTTTAAGATGGCCGCTTTCCATGTAAAGTATAGCTAAGTAGCACTTTCAATGAGTGATAACTCGTAAAGGAAGCATCTTTCTGCATTGATTTATTACTTTGATGGAATGGTTCTTTGGTATTGCCAAATTTGATTGCAAATTTGTAAAGTAAAGTGGGCCCCTGGACCCGGGCCGTTATGTGCTCGGTCGCACAAGTGCTCCCTCTCAATTATGTGTTCTACTTTTGGAGTTTCTGGGGTTGGCAGGTATGCAAAAGGTACATATTTAAAAAATACGGTTTTAGGGTGCAAAATACGGATTTTTGTTCTTCTGAGTACGGAAATCTGGATTTCAAAGTTGGCATGTCTGGTCACGTAGTTGCAAGATATCCTCGGTCACGAAAGTTATGATTCAAAAAGTAGTTTATGAAAAGTACGAACTGACTTATTATTAAAATGGACATGCACTCATAAGAAACTCATACAGTATTGTACATAACTATATAGCTAGGCAGAGTGGTGGTAAACTATGCACGCAGTTCTGTGATCTGCAGTGTATCGCCGGGAGCTAATTTGTATAACTTATGCGGTGTCCCTGCGAATTCGACCTTCAGCAAACTGCAAACCAGTTCGGATTTACTTTATATACTAGTAGTAGGCCACACATACTGTAATTACTGTCCGTTTTCCTATACACAATACTCAGTGCGCTCACCTCTACAAATAGTGTATGTTAGAAGTATAGGCCATTGCCTAGTTGACGTCACTACTGTGTAAAAAATAACCGGCCAATATTTAAAGTATTCTCTGAAATTCTAGAAAATATAGTTTTGTAACATGTCCTAAATTTTTAGCTAATTTAGGTGTTTGGAAATATTGGTACTTTTGTACCAAAAATATGAAGAAATTATTTCTAAACCGTGTTAAGTCATTAAGCTTCTCATTTTCAAGAACGCTGGTTAACAATAAGCAGACTATTGTCTCATTTAAGTAAACAAAAGCCCACAGTATTGTTACCTTTGCGTTAAGCTTTATAATCGTTCACCCAACTGAAACTATAATACCAGCTCATTGCTCATTGCACAGGTAAAACAGACACAAGTGCAGTGTGTATTTAACCAGAGAAGATCTGATGTAACATAGTTGAGCCGTTTTCATTGAGTGTTATCTTGGTTTAATAGCTTTTAATAGGGTTTATGTCCTTCAAAGGTCGTGGTGAGTTATACTGTAGACATGACTGCATCATGATTATTTTAAGTCAACAACATTCAACAATATGATCACCGTGATAGTATGAGAGTATCAGTACCGTGGGTGTCAGTGATCCTGGCCTGACACAGTAGACAAACAAACAAACACGCCACACACATGATACATGCATGCATGCAAGGTAACATTGACTATACACTAATCAAACAATGGTATTGATCCTGTACAACTGGTCGTGGTTTATTTACAATCGATTCATTTAATATCCCCATAGTAAACATTAATTTTGGCAAGAGTTTTCTCTCTCTGGAGCGAGAATGCATCCACTGGCTCCGGCGTAATGAAAAGATCTAACATGATTGGTCAATTTAGCTCCATGAAGTGAAAAGTAAGCTACTGGCGTAGCAGCTCCACGTTATGGCGGTTACGGCCAGCCATATATTGATCATGCGAAAATCGTAAAACATAGAATAGAAACAGTGTGGCAGGCGCTCAAAATCTCAAATTGTATGCTTAGCCTGAGTTGCACGGCCTATCTCGAATAAAATCACCATGCGTAGTTGTTGAAAACCGCGAGGATTCATCGTACTATCACGGCAATTTTTAACACGAAGATATAGGGATGTTGACGGTGTGCAACGCTTACCTGATACAAAGTGGTACAAACATATTCTAGAATATTTATTTGGCTCCCAATTGGGCTTCTTTACCTTCACACTGGCAACGTTTACCTGATACAAAGTAGTTAGAGGAACAAATTCTAGAATAACTATGTGGCTCCAAATTGGGCTTCTTTACCTTCACACTGGCAACGCTTACCTGATCCAAAGTAGAAGGGACAAATTCTAGAATAACTATTTGGCTCCCAATTGGGCTTCTTTACCTTCACACTGGCAACGCTTACCTGATCCAAAGTAGAAGGGACAAATTCTAGAATAACTATTTGGCTCCCAATTGGGCTTCTTTACCTTCACACTGGCAACGCTTACCTGATACAAAGTAGTTAAAGGAACAAATTCTAGAATAACTATTTGGCTCCCAATTGGGCTTCTTTACCTTCACACTGGCAACGCTTACCTGATACAAAGTAGTTAAAGGAACACATTCTAGAATAACTATGTGGCTCCAAATTGGGCTTCTTTACCTTCACACTGGCAACGCTTACCTGATCCAAAGTAGAAGGGACAAATTCTAGAATAACTATTTGGCTTCCAATTGGGCTTCTTTACCTTCACACTGCCAACGCTTACCTGATACAAAGTAGTTAAAGGAACAAATTCTAGAATAACTATGTGGCTCCAAATTGGGCTTCTTTACCTTCACACTGGCAACGCTTACCTGATCCAAAGTAGAAGGGACAAATTCTAGAATAACTATTTGGCTCCCAATTGGGCTTCTTTACCTTCACACTGGCAACGCTTACCTGATCCAAAGTAGAAGGGACAAATTCTAGAATAACTATTTGGCTCCCAATTGGGCTTCTTTACCTTCACACTGGCAACGTTTACCTGATACAAAGTAGTTAAAGGAACAAATTCTAGAATAACTATTTGGCTCCAAATTGGGCTTCTTTACCCTCACACTGGCAATGGTTAAAACTGATACAAAGGGTCGTTTTATATTTTCAGTTTCCGTATTTACGGGTAAGTCTATTGTTCAGTACGAAAATACAAGGGATTAAGGGTTAAAGTTTACTGTAATCTGACTTCATTGTTAACTTTGAAGTACCAATCAGCTTATGCCAATAAAAGCGGGAGAGACAAGATTATGTAAACACCGGTGTTTTTAATGGTCTCGCGCCCTCTCGTCTTTGACAGTGGTAAATTGCTTCAAATTACCGTATTGGTCCGAGTATAGTCCCACCCGTTTTTTATGTGAAAATTTTTCACAATTGGGGGGTGGGATTATACTCGAATTTCAAAAAAAAAAAAAAAAAAAAAAAATTTAAATTTTTTTTAAGTTTATTTTTTCCGGTTTTGGAGTGTACATGGACCTAGACCTAGATGCTAGGATCATTCATGGTTGACCTAAAAAATAAAAAAAAAATTTCAAGATATTTTGTATTTTTAATATGAAAATTGATACTTTGTTTTCATGTCATACTCTATTAATGATTTCAAAATGCATTCAATGCATTTTGAAATCATTAATAGAGTATGACATGAAGACAAATTATCAATTTTCATATTAAAATACAAAAATCTTTTTTTTTTTTTAGGTCAACCATGAATGATCAATCTAGCATCTAACATCTAGGTCTAGGTCCAAAAACTTTTTTTTTTACAATTTCTGAAATTTTTCGAAAAATGGGGGGTGGGATTATACTCGAACGTGGGACTATACTCGGACGAATACGGTATTAGTAACTAACAAAAGGCTAGAATAAAAGATTGGTCATACCTGGGAGGCTACTACTTCAGAATAACAATGACTTACAAAAGCGGATACAGATACGAGAAACAGAAACTGAAAAGATAAAAGCGACAGAAAGTAGTACTGAACATGTTCTAGAATATCCATTAGGCTCCCAATTGGGCTTCTTTGCCTTCACGCTGGCAACACTTACCTGATACAAAGTGGAGCGAACATATTCTAGAATATCTATTTGGCTCCCAATTGGGCTTCTTTGCCTTCACACTGGCAATCCATTTCTCACGCTGTACAGTTGAGAGCTGTTTAATTTCATCTCCTTTGTTGTTGATGATTTGCGGCACTATGTAGTACCTGACGACACCCCCATGAGTACCGACGTTTGGACATCCAGCTACACAACAGGTATCTGGCATTGTGGGTGCCTATGTGTGACTCTGTACAAAGAAAATTCAAAGTTATTCCAGTTGAAATTTATACAAGGAGTATATGTGTGAATTTCATTGAGGTTAATGGCCAGGGGGGGGCACATCAGATAATTTTGGTGGGTATGTTCTCCCGGAATTTTGAGGTGGTGGGTCTTTGGGAACTGACAGTGTATCGGGAAAAGGGGGTCTTTTGGAGCTGCGAATAAGTTTTTGTTTAGCCCTAGAAGTATCCCCATTTTGAAGGACTTATTTTTTGCACCAATTTTCACTCAAATTTGGGGACTTCGGGCAGAAATATGACTAGTGCTTAAAGGAGTATTTTGTGATCCTAGCATCCTCTATTTATGTCATTTTTCATTAGATATCCACGAAAAAAACCTATTCCTAAAATTTCAGTTGATTACGATTTTGCGTTCGTGACTTATGCATGATCATGTGTATTACACTGCTCCATAGACAATGTGTTGTAATTTCGTTCTGGTGCACCAGAACGAAATTCTTGAACGTAGTATCAAAATAGGCTGTAACAAAGGTAAACACAAGTTACATATATGGTCAATTCCAGCCAAAGCGGGACAAAATTCTCTCTGGGGGCCATTTTAAAAATGTTTTCCTTTTCAATTCTAGACTTATCAAATGAGACGATCATATCTAGTGAATCATCAGGTGGAAGTGCCATCGGATTGAAAAATAACTTTTCTTGCTAGACCAAATAAAGTGTTAAATGCGCATATGCATGTTACCCACAATTCAAGCCTTTTTCACCTGGTGTACGCCATAAAATTTCACTTTCTTTAATATCTTTCAATATTTTATGTGTGACTCATATACACTAGAAATCGGTGAAGACTTTGAGCGTAAAATAGAATTTTACATATATCTACAAAGAAATAGTTTGGTTATTACAAATTTTAAGAAAGAACCAGGTGTACAGTTAAGATTGTGTCAATTCTTCGAACTCTTTCCAAAGTGGCTGTCATTTTAAAACATTACTGTATTATTTGAAAGATTAGAATAAATGCTTCATAGAAATATAAAATTAGATTTTGTATCTCGTAGCAGGATGAGGATCTCGGATGGATTCGTGGGTAACAACGTCTGAAAAATAGCAATTCCTATTAATTTTTTTAATAAAAATAAAAATTACTTTTCCGTATGTCAATAATTCAGGCTGCAATGGCACTAAAATGAATTTTAATCAAAATACAAACTACATGGAATATTTAGAATTGCTCATTATGGCATTTTGGGTATAAAACTTTTGAGAATAATGAAGTTGCCAAATTCAAATATATACACAGAGCAAACAGTTTTATATTATTATTTTAGTAAAATCATTCCATATTTTCATGCAGCAATATTCTATTAACTCGTGTTTGACAGTTCCTATGAACTAAAACACTATCAATACATTGTTAACTATAATTTAAGTAGGGATTCGTGGGTAACCAAAATGTTAGTGGGTAACACATATTTGAAGGTATGTATTGGTAAGCGGCAAAATAGAAAATATTACAGAAGGTTGGAAACCATCATGCGGTTATTCCTCCATTGTGTTTCAATGATTCCGTTTCTCTAACCAATTGCATTTACCCAAAAAATGGTAATTTAGGATAATCAATCAAAACTTCATGATACAGCTTCAGTATACCTTCAAGAGGACGCTATTAAACAGGACTGTTTTGGAACCTATTTCGCATGTTTTCAAAATGTTAAGATGCATAAGAAACATATAATTTCTGAGTAAATCCTTGGATTCGTGGGTAACTCCGAATTCGTGGGTAAAGCTATAAATACTATAGTACCGTTTGGGGTTTGCGTTTCTTAGGTGCATATTCTGTAAGTACCGGTACTGTAAAAATTATAGCATACCCAGGGCTTGAATATGTGCTGATTTAAACTTAAAATTTAACAATCTCCCAGTTTTTCAAGGTTAGTATCTATTCGGGATTCGTGGGTATCAAAAATTTAAACCACCGTAGATTTTTTTTTTAAACGGTGAACGTATTTTTACGATTTACAATTTTAAGCGCTTGTCAAACTAAATTCAGTGTCCCAATTCAAGTCATTAAATGTTAATTTAAGTTATGGTAATTATATTTGCTGGACTCGTGGGTAACAGTTGATACGTGTGTAACGTCAAATTTGATTTTATGGAATTTTATGGGTAAAATGTATTTGCATAAAATAATCACTTGGACCTCAGAATTATAGAACGAAACTTCGTTTCATGATATAGTCATTTATGGCATATTCACTTAACATTTTTCAGAACGATCATTTTATTTTTGATACGCGGGTAACAAAATTATTAGCCAAATTGACTTAATGGCCTCTAGAGTCCACAAACTTTGGTGGAATTCAATCGTTTTACATATGATGAGAGATTATGCAAACGTCTTTCTAACGGTAATAATTTCATTTTGATTGAAGGACATTCAATGACATATATGGTGCTTTATCTTTGAATTCGTGGGTAACGCCATTTCATTTTTAAGCCATCATAACTTGTCCCCTGGTATGACTTGCTAGTAAAGGCCTATATTAGGGATAACCATCAAAATTTCATGTTGCCCCTATTGCTACAAAATATTGTTTTCTGGATAGAACTCATCAATAGAAGTATTTTGGTGGTTAAATTGTCAAAATCGGTCAAAAACTTTTCGAATTGTGAATTTTCAAAGTTTCCCATTCTGACCGGGCATTGGAACGAAATAAAATGACAAGGTCCAAAAATATCAATTGGGAGTAAAATTGTCATAAACATATATTTACCTTTATCTATTTCTTTATTTTAACATATATGCAAACATGAAACAAGCATATTGTGAAAGTATCAAAGGGTTTCTTATGAAATGGCACTTTACTAGTCAATGGCATAAATTATTTTTTCAAACCGAGGCATTGAAATCATGCATTAGAGAACATTTTGCCAAAAATCATCCAAGATGGCCGATATGGCACAAAATCAAAATTGCAAAATCAAAGTCCAGGTAAACTTTTTTTTTCACAACCAAAAATGTCAATGTTATTGGGTTTAATATGACCAATTAGTAGGTATATGCAAATTAAATCTTAAGTGTCATTGAAGGTCATTGACTCATTCACAACAATAGAGGTTATCCACTTCACTCATTATGCTCATGTGTGACTTCTAACAAAAGGTGGTGGTTCCCGTAGTATTCCTCATTCAAAACAATTCAATACATGACCTCGGAGTTACCTGCATGACTTTCGCGGGCTATTTTGAAACAGTTATGGTTGCACATTCAGGTACTTCTTTTGAAAGTTGTAAACAAGGTATAGCCAGCAGCAAGTTGTATATGGTATAGGCCTAAATATAAGAAAACGTTTAGGGTTGAAATCAGGTGAAAAATACATCGAATGGGCACGAAACTTCACATTGATGTTCAGAAAGGTGTCTTCTTAGCATGATTCGAAAGAAGTATGGAAATTCAAAGGGAAGCTGGTGATTTAATTTGTAACTCGAGATCTACAAGTTTGTTCAATTTTTAACCTTTTTACAGAGGGTATGATAGAGATACTGGCAACTCTGCCAAATTACAGCTCAGTAGGCTACGTTTTTCACCTGAAATTATTGACATGAATATTTTGTGCCATTCTTGAGCAGTGCTGAACTCAGCCACTGGCAATTAAAGCGCACTGTGGCGATGGACCAATTTTGACTCGCACTTACAGGAAAATGAAATAAGTTATGTTGCTGTAATTTGCAAGATAGTTACAAAATATAATTGCCATTAACTTCCCCAATTTTTACAGAAAAATATTGAAAAATAAAAGAATGGGATCAATTTAGAAATGTCTGTGCAAGCAGTGCACAGTTGAGCTCCCTGCATGTCTATGTGAGTGTTCTAATCAAGTTGATGGTTCATTGGTCATCCCTACCTATGCTCAAAGAGAGCACATTGGACGTGACATGATATGCTCCATTAACGTGATTTCCTTTATTAATGACATTTTAAAGTGGAAAGTTAACATAGAGAGAATTTGTCCCGCTTTCGCTGGAATTGACCATATACAGTCCAACTGGATTTCAAAGTTGGCATGTCATTAGACTTCTCCGTAGTCCACTTGCCAATTGTGCACTACTCTGGCTATTACATTTAAGCTTAAAACTCTGATTTAATTAATGAGTGCACAATTGATAGATTTTCACAACTGATCTTTTCAGTCACCGCACGCCCTCTGTTTGTTAGCTTCCCAAGTGGACTACTGACTTTGCCTTGAGAGTTAGGCCAATTTCTGGCCTAACTAAAATTGGTGATGATGTAATGCATCTTTAAAAATGAATCTGGCTTGTGATTGGTCGCCCAGATCTCGTTATTGTTTAAATCCTCCCGACGCGTACTGGTACCATTATAACTATACATGGTACACAACTATCTAGGGAATCTTGGCGCTTTTGTGCTGGTGGATGAGCGTATGCATCTAGCGCGTATTGTACCACCATGCTTAGTCTTGTGGTTAGATTTTATTGATAAACAAGTATGATTGACAGTGTGGGAGTCCCGGGGTAAAGTTCTGCTTAAAAGTGAAAGTCCATAGTCGGTTTTTCGGATAATAAACTGGCAGATTCTAAAATTAGAATTGTTCAGTATTGAAGTGTCATTATAATTATGCCATTATGATATGTTGCATTCAATAATATAAGCCTCGTGAGGGCCTATACTTTACTTTTACTGTCACAAATATAATTATATAGCCTAAACTTTTTCATAACCATTTTATACTAGTATTTTGATGTAGGCCTACTAAATATCAGTATAATTTCGAGTTCAACTGAATGCGTTCATCATGATTAATAACATTTTTATTTATCAAAAATCGACTATGGCATAGTCTAGCATGTCATAGACATAAACCAATAGAAAAGAAAAAAATTGGGTGACTTTAAGACTTTTCAACATTGGCTCCCGTGACTTCCGATAGTTTCATGCCCCATAGAAACAATGGTAAAGAGAAAAATTGGGCGACTTTTCAATTATTTGACCCGCGATTCAGGCTGAAATCTTTTGGCAACCCAGCATCCTTATCATGGAAGTATAAGTTACTTACACTTTTACAGTAAAAACAAATGTTAACAAAACATGTAGATCATGCTACTGCATAGACTTCTCCGTAGTCCACTTGCCCATTTTGCATACTCTGGCTATTCTGTCGGTCGGACATCCGGGCTATCTCTAGTCTCGGGCCCAAACTGTATGTGGCTCACGGTTTGTTGTGAACGACAGAAACCGGCTGTGAAGGAGGCTACATAGCGATGTTGCAGGAGTGGCATTCAATTTCGGGAAAAACGACACTTTCGACCATGGAATTTAATTTTAAGTTTGTCAGTATATAAGCGGTAAATCAAGTAAGTTTCTTTCAATCTGAAGACTTAGAAACGGTTGTTTGATTCCACTGACTATTTGCGATCGAAATTTACATAACACCAATGACAGAAATCATCAACAAAAATCGAATTATAGGGACTTGTTTTCACTCGAACATCATCAACCGGAAGTGACATGACACAGACCGACAGAATTGAACATTAAAAAGCATGATAAAACACTGATTTGTATTAATTTGTGTGCAATTGATAGATTTTCACATCTGATATTTTCAGTCACCATAGGCCTACTCCCTCTGTTTGTTAGCTTCCCAAGTGGACTATTTTAATTTTAACATGTAAAATAAACATCAGTTCAAACTTCAACAGAATGCGTTCATCAGTGTTCATCATGAATCCATGATTAAATACCGTAATAAATAATAATATATTTTTTATCAAAATTCGACTATCACTATAGCATGTATATGTAGTCTAGCTAACCTGCAGAACTCAATGCCTGTAATGTATGTGTGTCTGAGGGCCGATGACACACATTAAAGGACATTGAGCTATTTTGAAGGACATTGAGCGATTTTGTAATGGGAATGCCATCCTGTAAAAATAATGTATTTGGTTGTGGGCTAATGCCAAAATACGAAATCAAGCTGTACCAGACAGGGTCTAATTCTGCATAAGACCGGGCAAAGTTATTTCTATAGATCTGCTGCGCATTCAAATTGCATTGTATTGCATCGTAATTTCATTTGTGTCTATGCTAATTATGTTTACACAACATGAACTCACGTGTTTTCAAGCAAATTCGCCGATAATAGGTGATCAAAAGTGATCGGAATGTTACAAAAGTACAGATCGCATTCAGCTTACATCATATGAGATGATCTTTGGAAAAATACGGCATAATTTGTCTTGGTGTTTGCGGAATGCCATGCAGTAAAATATTAATACGTTGCGGCAATTCATGATTGACAACTAACAATCAGCGTGTCCTTCGTATCCTCCACTGTCAATTTCTTATCCACTCACTAATCCTCACAAAAGCTTTGTGTTGATTACGTAATGTGTGGAGGCAAATTGCAATAAGTACAATGAAACCCGAGGTGGGTTTCTTCTTCATCTTACGTAACAGTATTGTTCTCCAAAAAACCCGGAAGCTTGTCGTTTGGAGCTCTAGCTGAAATACAGCAAGATAATGTAAGATAGAAAATGTAAACCTGTATTTTAGCTAGACTCGCTGAGTCTCATGGACGCCGTTCCTATGTCCATCAGACTCGTATTTGGCTCATTCTTGTATTATGGGGTCCAATGGTGTCCGGTTATGACCGACACATAATTTGCCCTGAATTTTGAAAACTGTAACAGGTATTTGGCCTATTTGTAATTTTTTATACAAAACAAGTGGGTTATTACTAAAAACTTTCAAAAAGAAATTGTTAACAGCTATTTTTAATTTTTATTACATGTAAGGTCTCGAAAATCATGGACACCACTTGTGACAAAAAAAAGATCATCTATATCTGGTTGCCTGTTAGTTTCATTTATATATGACCATTGCTTATTTTTTTTGGTCTTATTGAGTGAATAGGATGTATACTAAAATTGTATTATGAAAGAAATGTTAGCGACAAAACATCTGTTAACAAAGACAGCGCTTACATAAAGTACATATTTTGGTGTCCGCGTTATGCGCAACGTTATGACCGACATGTAAAAATGCAAAATGTGCTATATTTTTTGAAAATGGGGTAATTTGTAAACAACAAATACTTCAAATGATATATTATGACATGTTTAAATATATGACTGACAAATGGAAATTGCAAAATAAGTTGAATTAAAGTTAAAGCTGGATATTGTACGACAAACTGGACACGAGTTATGACCGACACATGAAAATGAATAATATGTCATAATTTTTTAAAAATTGGGTATCTGATAAACAATGAATACTTAAAACAACAGTGTGATATGTTTAGATAAATTTGCAGGTCAAATACACTTTTCAAAGTATGACATAATTACAGATAGCTTGTTATTGTCAGTCATAACTGGACACAAATATTTTGGTGTCCAGTTATCTGTACACCACTGGGCACCTTAAATTCTCTCATGTGCACAAAATTGATGTTATAGAAAGTCATCCACTTATCTATTATGCCACACTTGTGCTGGCCCCACATAAAAATGGCAACTTTTAATCTAAACTGACAGAAATTGTACAAAACAGGCCCAATAATTAACTTTTGGGTCAATTTTTGACCATGTATTTTGACCAAAATGCAAATATGCTGTTTTGAAGGTTACAGCAACTTCTTATAATGTTATTTTATTTTTACATTATAAAAGCTCCTAAACCACATTTAACTTGCAACTTTTTAGCCATTTTGGCATTTATATTTTTGTTTAGCAGGGGTTAAAACATGTTTGGTGTCCGGTTATGCGCGACATTTTAGAGTGATTTCTCCATGGTTATGTGCTTCGTACAGATTTCTGGGCAATCATCGCTGAAAATATTTTGCAGATTTTGAAAGAGTATATAATTCCACTCAATTTAAGCTAACTTTTGACATTAATATTCAATTTTGAAAATTTGACTGTATGTCACACCATTGGACCCCATAATACAAGAATGAGCCATTTCCCATTTTGGATGTCAATGGGAAATACACACTTAACGATTTGCGCCGGTTAGAAACTTGAAAAAAAATCTTTAAAATTTTATCAATGTACTGTATATAAAAGTGGTACCAACCTTATTGTGCTTGCTGATTTAAGACTCGGTTGAAACAAAATTAAGGATCGAATGCATTTTAGTGTCCAAAAAGGCAAAATTATCGTCAAAGTTCTGCGAAATCGGCACCCTTGCGAAGGGTTCAGAATTGAATCGAAGCGAAAATATCCGATCTTTGCGATCAAAAATACAAAATTACAACTTTAAACATACTATTGGCAAAAGACATTATTACCAAACAATATAGAATAGAAAATTTGATCATTTTCTCAAAATATTGAAGAAATTTGCTCACTAGACATCGAAAAAGTACGCAATCCAATTCCCGTTCAAACGCTTGAGAAACTGAAAGTGCATAATCCCGACTAATTTTAGCTAAAGTTGTTTTCTTTAAACTTCCGTGGTCCGGACACGCGCTGGTGAATTGCGATCGCGTAGAAGTGACAAGGTCGCCTACTACGCGCCGCGCCGAAGGCGACCAATGGGTCAGCCGGCTTGTTGTCAAGTGCATTGATCAGCCAATCAGCGTGATTGTTTATTGCTTTTGTGTTTATGCTCGTGTACGCGATACGCACAGGCACGACCACGGAAGTTTAAAGAAAACAACTTTAGAGTATCTCGAGCTAAGCTGCACTGTCCCACTACCTGTAAGCTTAAGCTTATTCTGTCAATTTAAAACCTCAAAATATTGCAAACAAGTTGTAATATCTTACCCTAGTTGATGTTCTGCTTAAATTTGAATGAATACTGCATATAAAATTTAAAAAACGTTCATTTCGACGCCTATTTGCCACTACTTTTGGTTCACAAAAACGAGTATTAAAATGGAAAGACAGCTCCGAATATGACGAGCTCAAAATAATTTAGTCTCCTGGGCGCACACCACTAAATAAACTCCCATTGAAATACACGTAAATATACATTGTTTGTTTTTTACCCCATGTAAGGCAAAAAAAAAACCATGTTTGTTTCCTGTAGCAGGTTCAAAAAGTAAAATGCGAAATGCGGGGTTTTTTTATTTACTTTATCTCAGTTTGTCCCTTTATTTCCTTTTTCATTTACTTAATTTGCCTATTTTACTTTTGTCTATACTGTTTTTCTTGATATAATACATAATTCATTTATTATAGACCTAATGCATTTCAGTGTTCTTTCATGTTTTTCTGTTATTTTTTTTCTTTATTCATTTCTTTGAACTTTGCCTAATTCGCCCGATTTATTTTCTTTCTCAAACGTTTCTTTCTTTCCTCTTTCATTTGCTATTCCACTAGTCTGTCCTTCTGTATAAATTATCTTTTCTTTATTTTAATTTAGATTTTCTTTTACCTCTGCTTTAGTTCTCAGACTTCAGCAGTGAAATATTTCCGGAAAGCATCAACATCACTGTTGATGTTGGGATAACGTCAACAGTGACTGTTTTATATGTAGAAAATCTATAGAATTTATAAAACAAGTCATTTTATTTCCATTTTCATTTCATTGTATTCCATTTCAACTTTATTCAATTTCAGGTCCAATTTATTTATTTTATGTTTTATTTAATAATTTCAAAATCTTAATCTCTAAATAAATGCAGGGATTTCATATCAATAATAATAATAATATTATATTATTATTATTATTATGTTAATATAATATATATATAATATATGTATGTTGGAGATGAAACCAAATAAATAAATCTGAATCTGAATATTGAATTGCATTTTTTTTTCACTTAGTTAATTTTCTATTAAATTTTTGTATTTCATTTAATTCAATTCAATTCAATTCAATTCATTTTAATTTAATTTAATTTAATTTAATTTAATTTAATTTAATTTAATTTAATTTAATTTAATTTAATTTTGTGTATGTTTTATTTCAATTTCGATTTTAATTTTTTTTACAAGGATTAGGGCGGGCATATATAGAGCTATATACATAATTCTATTAATTCTAATGTTTATTTTCTTTTTAATTATTAATTAATTAAATTTATTTATTTTTATTTTTTATTATCAATTTATTTATATATTTATTTATTTATTTGTTTATTTATTTATTATTTTATTTTCTCTCGTTTCTTTCTTGTTTCTTTTCTTTCTTTTTTTCCCCTCCAACTATTTTGACATATAGTCGGCCCGGCGGCAGCCGACACGTGCTGCTTGCGGACATGACATACTGGTTTGCGATCGATACCTATCATCAATGCATCGTGACCCCGACTTCCGATCGATGTCATTGAGTGGATAACGGTCACATGCACGGAGAGGGAACAATAGCGTGAGTGTTTGATTGACAAGGTTACCTGTCGTCCCGTAGACGCTTGTGCATTTGTACAGTGTGAGATGTGCCCTGAGTAGGGGAGACCGGGGCAAAGTGGAACACGGGGCAAAGCGGAACACCCCCATTAACTTTTGTATATATATGCGGCCCTCAATCGCCAAGCCCATAAGAACATCACACTCATGCTGCATAATTTGTGACCGGAGGTGATCGAGTGTCTTAGATACCTGCAGGGAATATGGGACCATTAAGGACGTTTAGCTTATTTGCATAAAAACTAAAGAAGATATGCCCACAAGAGATTGTTATGATGAACAACCTGTCCTTTAAGAGTAATTAAACAGGCAATGTTACCTTGTTTTTATGTTTGTTTGGACGCTATGACGTCAAAATGACGTCATCGTCAAGTGTCCCATAGTACCTGCATGTGCAGGTAATATGGGACACTGTGTTATCTCTATGGTGAAAATCAAAAAGTTCAGAAAATCACTCTTTTGTTCTAAAAACATTTTTGTTACATGATTTTGAATGTTAAATGCAAATTTCTACAAGAAAATTCAATTTTCTAAATAGTTTTGCTTTTCGCATTGACAATGCACACAATTTCCTATGTGTCCCATATTACCTGCACCCATTCAGTTGAAAATCAGAGAAAATAATCATTTATAAAGGAAAGTGCCACTTGTCAGTGGAATTTTACCTGCTGATAAGCTTAACCCATCACCTAAAGATCATAAAAAATGACAAATGCCCCCTCAGTACCAGAGTTTGTGGACACACAATCATAAAATGTGACGTCATTGATTTTATATCAGGCCAAAAAAACGACATAATTTTTTGGGCAATTTCACTCTTTTTGGCATTGATTTCCAAGAGTTTGATACACAGACTCCAAAACTGCATTTCTAGAAGCACAATTGATGTCTCTATAAAACACTTAACAAATCAACTTAAAGTGTTTACCTTCTCCAAGCTACTTTTTGTTAAAATGAAAACAGGTGTCCCATATTACCTGCTGTCCCATATTACCTGCAGCTACCCTATGTGTGCTTTTTACAGAAAATGTCTATAGACATGTTAATGATAGATGGGCTTAGGGGCTGTGCAAAAATAATGAACCCGAATGGCTCGCCAAAATCGCTCCCCCCCTCTCGGCCTGCCAAAAAATCTATGCCCCCCCCCCCCCCCTTGTGCATGCCAAATTTTTGGGATCCCAATTTTCAAACCTTAAACTCTCTAGAGATATGTTGCGAGCGCAGCGAGCAGGAAAATTTGCATATTTAAGTGTTTCCGTACTGTTTTCCTAAGCCTTTTTAGAGCGTTTTATTTAAAGGGCACCCCATGAATGTGTGTCAAAAATCGCTTCCCCCCAGCTTGCCAAAAATTGCTTTCCCCCTTTTGGCTCGTCAAAATTTTTTGCCCCCCCAATTTTACCCTCCGCCAGGGCTCATAATTATTGCACAGCCCCTTAAGTCTACTCTATGCATGGTAACAGGGATAGCATAACGGTACATGATAGTGATGCGTGTTGTTGGGAGAAATCTCACTTGGTCGGGCAAAGTGGACCGGGGCAAAGTGGAAAGTGTCCAACATGGATGGGGCAAAGTGGAACACCGGAAACAGACCCCATTCAGAACTATGCAATAGAAATGTATCCCGCCATAGTATACTGATATACCAGGAGGTAGGCCCTGAAGTGTTGTTGACAATGAAGACACAACTGAAGGGGATTCTGCAATGCCCCCTCCACGTTTCACTCTACCCCGGCCAAATGAACCTGGGGCAAAGCGGAACGACCTTTTTCAAGTTCACACCATTTAATATACAACTGAAATTTTGATCAACTTTATTAATGTCATTTGTTAGTTGCAGTCCTAAGGTAAGACAAAAAAAAAATTTGTTCCACTTTGCCCCGGTCTCCCCTAATTTAATTTGATGATTTATCTTTGTTTACAATTGAAATCTATTTCATGAGACATTTTAGGGATTCCCCTTTCTTGCATCAACTTGGTCAAAAACAAATTGAATCATTTCTAATTTTGGATCATATGAGAATTGTAAAGTGAAGATGACATTATATGGATTCAGGAAGTGATGGGATTCCCCTCAGGAAGTGATGTCATGTGAAAGGTTAATGTTATAAGACTTGGGAATTCCCAAGATCACATTTGGCTATTAAAATAATGGAATTTCCCAGTGCTTGATACAGGGTGTCCCAAAAAAAAGAGGCCCCACATTGCGCCCTCTTTTTCTCCTATTTCTGAAACGTTGATCAAATAAATTTTGGTATGAAAAGAAACCCTAAATCGTTAGCTTTAATAAACCAAAACAATTCTTTCAATCGGCTCACAATTTTTGAAGATTATGCCCTCTTTAAGAAATGTACCCGTTTTTCACTCTGTCCACGGATGAGGTTTAGCTACATCAAAGATTTAAACGAAACACACGGTTAATGACATGGATAGATAATAGCATTAGTCTTGGGAAAGCATTCACTATAAGCGAGGATCACCAGCTAGCTTCAAACATCTTCGCAACCCCGCGTATTACTGCTACATTTGCAAGTATCCGGCGCACAAGGCCTTAAGGATGGTACGCAACGCAATTAATGCAATGAGAACTAGGGCTGAAACCTGTATTCGTCACGGAGGCAACCAGGTAGAGGGCAGAGCAGCACAGTAAACTCACTTCAAAAGAACCAAAGACAAACTAAACAGCCCTTTTCAGGGCTACCCTTTATTCCAAAAAGAGAAATGACTTATGTTGTCAATAAAAAGAAAGCAAGAAACGAGAAAAACATAAGTAATTGCAAGTATAGCAAAAGAAGTCCAATCCAACATCAAGATCGACCAAATTAATGACACTTAACAAAATCCATAACCCATAAGCCCACCGGTAAAGCCCATTCCTTAAATAAAGTTGTTATTTTATAAAGTTATCATCGAGGAATGTTTTATATTCATGCATGGTATATGCACTCTCCAATCTTTGAAGTAGCCAAACCTCCTCCGTGGACAGAGTGACAAACGGATACATTTATTTAAAAGGACATATCTTCAAAAGTTATGAGCCGATTGAAATAATTGTTTTGGTTTATTAAAGCTAACGATTTTAGGTTTCTTTACGTACTAAAATATATTTGATCAACTTTTCAGAAATAGGAGAAAAAGAGGGCGCAATGTGGGGCCTCTTTTTTTTGGGACACCCTGTATATAAGATAAATGTAAACATAATTCTTCACAGTATAGGGCCTATCTTCAATCACGAAGGTATGAAAGGCCTGTGGTTACTATTTGAATTTAGGTGCTTATGATATTGCAAACATGCAGACTAGTGTTCCGAGTACAGTGTTCCTGAAACATATTAGGCGATTTGCTTCCAAATAAAACTTCTGTTAAAAAGGAACGAGGCGTCATACAGGAAATAGCATCTGATGGGCTGATTCAATGTACATTTTGATGTAGGCCTAATAGCTAAAGTAATTGTTTCCTTGTGGTGGTTTGAAAAGCTAAATGCAAAATGAGGATTTTTGATAATTGTTGCATTAATACTCATACATTTCTGTCACCAATTGTATGATAAAATAAGTTAAAGAAAAGAAAATGACTTATGCATTGTGTATATAATTTTTTAAAGGGTCATCGGGTAGATAATTTCGAAAAAATGGAGTAAATTCACAATACAAATTTGCTGAAATAGAAGCATTTCATGGCATTTTGATGACAACATTCTAGAAACAAAGAGGGTCATTGGACTGCTAAAATTTTAAAAAGGGGTCATCGGATATTATGACTTTTAAAGGGGGGTCATCGGGTATTATTTCAAAAAGGGGCCAACAGGCACATAGCCTACCTTCACTTTTAAAGTTGAGTGCCCCCACCCCGCATTCTCTCAACCAAGGAGAGGGACTTAAAATGTTAGCTCGAGATACTCATCTGATAAGATGAAAAATATAACTAGAGCAACTGTGCCCTTTGCAAGGGCACGAGGTAAGTTAGGCGGATGACTGTGACGATCTGATCAAGCAGCAATACTGTGCTGGATAGGATTAATATTAATAAGACTGTTTCATTAATTGCCTTTTTAATATAGGCCTATACCTTGATCGTAGAAAGCTGTTTTTTTTAAACTTGACCTTTGACCCCTTAATGACCTTAAATGAATTTTAGAATATTTTTCAAATGTTAAGAATGTCATAAGGATAATTGCATTTAAATTTCAGCTCAATAGGAGCATTTTGAAAAACTTGACCTTTGACCCCTTTATGACCCCTTAATGACCTTAAATGAATTTTAAAATATTTTTAAAATGTTAAGAATGTCATAAGGATCATTGCATTTAAATTTCAGCTCAATTGGAGCATTTTCAAAACTTGACCTTTGACCCCTTTATGACCCCTTAATGACCTTAAATCAATTTTAAAATATTTTAAACATGTTTAGAATGTCACAAGGATCATTGCATTTAAATTTCAGCTCAATTGGAGCATTTTCGGTTAAAATGACCTTTTTTGACCCAGTGACCCCTGGATGACCTTTGACGTTAAACAACCCATAACTTTTGTAGCCAGCTACCCAATACTGCTTGTGACTGAGTTTGGTCGAAATCCGATCAAGGATGTGGCAGAAGTAGCAAATTGTGAGAAAGAAAGAAGAAAGAAGAAAGAAATGGCAACTAGAGCAACTGTGCCCTTTGCAAGGGCACGAGGTAAGTTAGGCGGATGACTGTGATGATCTGATCAAGCAGCAACACTGTGCTGGATAGTATTAATTTTAATAAGATTGTTTCATTAATTGCCGTTTTAATAAACCTTAATCGTGGAAAGCTGGCATTTTGGAAACTTGACCTTTGACCTCTGTATGACCCCCTTAGATGAATTTTAAAATATTTAAAACATGTTAAGAATGTCATAAGGATCATTGCATTTAAATTTCAGCTCAATTGAAGCATTTTGAAAACTTGACCTTTGACCCCTTTATTGCCCCCTTAATGACCTTAAATGAATTTTAAAATGTTTTTCAACATGTTTAGAATGTTATAAGGATCATTGCATTGAAATTTCAGCTCAATTGGAGTATTTTTAATAACTTGACCTTTGACCCCTTTATGACCCCTTAATGACCTTAAATGAATTTTAGAATATTTTTTAAATGTTTCAAATGTCATAAGCATTATTGCATTTAAATTTCAGCTCAATTGGAGCATTTTGAAAAATTTGACCTTTGACCCCTTTATGACCCCTTAATGACCTTAAATAAATTTTACAATATTTTAAACATGTTTAGAATGTCATAAGGATCATTGCATTTAAATTTCAGCTCAATCGGAGCATTTTCAGTTTAAATGACCTTTTTTGACCCCTGTGACCCCTTGGATGACCTCTGACGTTAAACAACCCATAACTTTTGTAGCCAGCTACCCAATACTGCCTGTGACTGAGTTTGGTCAAAATCCGATCAAGGATGTGGAAGTAGTAGCAAATTGTGAGAAGAAAGAAGAAGAAACTAGAGCAACTGTGCCCTTTGCAAGGGCACGAGGGAAGTTAGGCGGATGACTGTGATGATCTGATCAAGCAGCAATACTGTGCTGGATAAGATTAATTTTAATAATAATAATTTTTTTTAATTTTCATTAATTGCCGTTTTAATACCTTGATCGTGGAAAGCTGGCATTTTGAAAAATTGACCTTTGACCTCTGCATGACCCCCTTAATGATCTTAAATGAATTTTAAAATATTTAAAACATGTTGAGAATGTCATAGGGATCATTGCATTTAAATTTCAGCTCAACTGGAGCATTTTAAAAAACTTCACCTTTGACCCATTTATGACCCCGTAATGACCTTAAATGAATTTTGAAATATTTTAAACATGTTTAGAATGTCATAAGGATCATTGCATTTAAATTTCAGCTGAATTGGAGCATTTTAAATAACTTGACCTTTGACCCCTTTATGACCCTTAATGACCTTAAATGAATTTTAAAATATTTTAAAAATCTTTAGGATGTCATAAGGATCATTGCATTTAAATTTCAGCTCAATTGAAGCATTTTAAAAAACTTGACCTTTGACCCCTTTATGACCCCCTTAATGACCTTAAATACATTTTAAAATATTTTAAACATGTTTAGAATGTCATAAGGAACATTGCATATCATTTTCAGCTCAATTGGAGTATTTTCGGTTAAAATGACCTTTTTTGACCCCTGTGACCCCTTGGATGACCTCTGACGTTAAACAACCCATAACCTTTGTAGCCAGCTACCCAATACTGCCTGTGACTGAGTTTGGTCGAAATCCGATCAACGATGTGGAAGTAGTAGCAAATTGTGAGAAGAAAGAAGAAGAAAGAAATGGCAACTAGAGCAACTGTGCCCTTTGCAAGGGCACAAGGTAAGTTAGGCGGATGACTGTGACGATCTGATCAAGCAGCAACACTGTGCTGGATAGTATTAATTTTAAAAAGCTGGCATTTTGAAAACTTGACCTTTGACCTCTGTATGCCCCCTTACTGACCTTAAATGAATTTTAAAATATTTAAAACGTGTTAAGAATGTCATAAGGATCATTGCATTTAAATTTCAGCTCAATTGAAGCATTTTAGTAAACTTGACCTTTGACCCCTTAATTGCCCCTTAATGACCTTAAATGAATTTTAAAATATTTTCAACATGTTTAGAATGTCATAAGGATCATTGCATTCAAATTTCAGCTCAATTGGAGCATTTTGGAACACTTGACCTTTGACCCCTTTATGACCCCTTAATGACCTTAAATGAATTTTAAAATGTTTTTAAAATGTTAAGAATGTCATAAGGACCATTGCATTGAAATTTCAGCTCAATTGGAGCATTTTTAAAAACTTGACCTTTGACCCCTTTATTGCCCCTTAATGACCTTAAATGAATTTTAAAATATTTTCAACATGTTTAGAATGTCATAAGGATCATTGCATTCAAATTTCAGCTCAATTGGAGCATTTTGGAACACTTGACCTTTGACCCCTTTATGACCCCTTAATGACCTTAAATGAATTTTAAAATGTTTTTAAAATGTTAAGAATGTCATAAGGACCATTGCATTGAAATTTCAGCTCAATTGGAGCATTTTTAAAAACTTGACCTTTGACCCTTTATGACCCCTTAATGACCTTAAATGAATTTTAAAACATTTTTTAATGTTTCAAATGTCATAAGGATCATTGCATTTAAATTTCAGCTCAATTGGAGCATTTTGATAAACTTGACCTTTGACCCCTTTATGGGCCCCTTAATGATATTAAATAAATTTTAAAATATTTGAAACATGTTTAGAATGTCATAAGGATCATTGCATTTAAATTTCAGCTCAATCGGAGCATTTTCGGTTAAAATGACCTTTCTTGACCCCTGTGACCCCTTGGATGACCTCTGACGTTAAACAACACATAACTTTTGTAGCCAGCTACCCAATACTGCTTGTGACCGAGTTTGGTCGAAATCCGATCAAGGATGTGGCAGAAGAAGCAAATTGTGAGAAAGAAGAAAGAAAGAAAGAAAGAAAGAAAGAAAGCACAAGAAAGAAATAAGTTAGGCTGCACGCCTAACTTAAGAAAGAAATAAGTTAGGCTGCCCGCCTAACTTAAGAAAGAAATGCAAAGAAAGAAATAAGTTAGGCTGCCCGCCTAACTTAAGAAAGAAATAAGTTAGGCTGCACGCCTAACTTAAGAATGAAATAAATAAATAAATAAATCTGAAATTACAAGCTATATTTAGGCCTACATTCGGACATCTTCCAAATGTATTTACTACGCCACAACCCAGTGTTGCTGAGAGCCAGGGGGTAATGAACACATTATATATTGGGCCTATTAATTAGGGCCTACACAAGTTTTATGCTTTTTCCAGGCAACAGAGGAGCTGTCATAGCACTCATATTATTTATGATTTAGGCTACATTATCATGATTATAGAAAGGTTGGAATTATTACTCTCATTTTTGAGATTCGTGTTCAAGTTCGAGATGAAATAAAAAAACCTTTAAAAGGGAGTGCTCAGGCATGATTGGAAAACATGGTTGTACAATGTAGGTCGGTGGTAATTCATGTAGGCCTACTAATAAACTTCTTGTTATAAAAAAGTGTACCATAGCTTTAATGTTATTCTATATATTTATACTAGGCGGGAATTATTCGTTTTTTGTTACTGCGCAAGTCAATAAAGTTCCAAATTACGCCGCGCGTAAATTCACAAAAGCATGTGTCATTCACGCAATATGCAAAGCGCAGTTCGCGTAGGTGCTGTGCCCAGCTGTGTGTGTATGCCATTCTACATGTATCAATCCACAGTGTTATGAGTCCCGCCTATTATGAGCTGATCAGAGTATAACACAACATACATGAAGTAAGAAACAGGTTTCGATGGTGTACGTAGGTCTATTTTGTGTATATGTAGGCCCCACCCCATATTGGATTTTTTTTAAACACTTCAACATGCACATGTAATATATACAAATGGTAATGAAAAGTAAACCCAAAGTTATACTAAAGTAATTTACAAACATGTATGTAATTTCAATGATGTGCACTAATTTGGACATCAATTCAACACAATTTGGAAGGGGCATTCCGTGATCCACACTTTGTACAGAAATATTCAGATTTTTATCATTTTTATACCACTGGAAAACTCTGGCAGAACTGTTTCTGTATAAAATAATTCTTGCCGATTAATTCGTTTAGCAAGCATATCGTCAAACTTGTTCGCCAAATTACAACACAGCAAGTGGCATATGGGGCATATAAATACACATAGAGGCTGTATCAAAATGATACTAGGCCTACTCATCAATTTTGATGTTGATTGATAAGCGTACATGCTTATTTTATTCTTGCAAACAAACAATCTGATCAACTGAAGTTGTGAGATTTAAGCTTTTGCTCCTGGATATCTACTGACAAATGTCATAAAAAGTGGATGCTATAGGATTGTGAAATACTCCTTTAACATATTATGTCACATTTAGTGATGTAGGCCTATGCACTTGAATGTTACCCATGAAAATAAAAAGTAAAGTTTAAGTTGTACATGTTAACGATCTAAATAATACAACTTAAATATTACACCACTTTATATGCATCATTTTTACAAAAAAACCCAATTTAAGCCCTTAGCTCCAATGTGCTCTGTTCTATTTCAGATGCCATTTTACCCAAAATGGTTTAAACTTGACAAATTTGTGTTTGTGGGATATTTCAATCTGTTGGCGTTGAAGATGCTGCTGGATATAAATTTGTATCTGCGGAATATTCCAATTTCTGTTGGTCTTGATTCTTGAAGATGATGCTGTGGAAGGCTGTTGTGTAGAGTGTGAATGAGATGACTACTGTGTATAGTGTGGATGAGATGACCACTGTGAACTTCTGGCAAATCCAGAACAATTAGAACACCTTATACTTATCTCTCATTGCAAATGGACATTTGGTAACTTGGTATAATTGACCATGCAGGCTGACCTAGCTAGCTGACTTTGTCCATAAAACAAAATCTGTTCATGGACAGTTTGTAACTTGTTATTAAACTTCAACTTCAACTTCCAGACCACTACACTATCAATCTGTCAACACTCATAATATTGAAACTGATTATCATTCCCAGGCAACAAAACCCTCCACTATGGGCTACAGAACACAGTCTTATAAATAATTTCATGTGGAATGAGGCTAATCCCCACCTCAAACTAGAAATCTCACTGCTCCATATATTTATGAACTATGTCATGAGGAGTGAGGTTATTTTAGGAGCTGGCAGTAGTCTGCATTTAGTGCATTTCTATTACTGAGATACCATGCATTATTCTACAAACTATTTTTAGTGATTACAAAGCAAGAGCATTTGCAAAAGAAGCTCGACTTGGAGCTATAAGTTCAAGGGTCAAATTTTATTTCAAGGTCTAAACTGAATGTATATATTCACTCAGGTGTACCTGAGCGAAAAAAAGGAATTTCCAAGGGAACGTTTCGCAGTTCTACTCACAGAATTACTTTACCGAGATAAACCGGCAATTTTGGCATTTTAATACTAAATGGGCCAAAATGGGGTAAATTTTGGGTTTACAACATATCTGTCGACTGAACACGGGAGGGGACTGACTCGCCACCCTCCTATATGGCTAATCTCAATTGGTGCTGATGGGCAGTTGCGTAGATTTCTTTTTGACATTGATGGGAATGAGGTTCGAAAAAAATTCTTGAAATGTAGTAAATCCAGCACCTTTTGGCGACAGAATATGTTATGGTACAAAATTATTGCCATATTGAAGCTAAACTGGCGAAATATGGTGCAAAGTGGAATAAATTCGCGCAAAACGCACAAAAAATGGCACATTTGTGACTTAAATGGTCAAATATGAAATTATTTTGGTCAGAAACCTACACACAGGCGTCAACTTTGGGAGGTGATTGTGTGGACCATTCCATTAGCAAAATATTGGAGCTTATGGGGGGGGGGGGGATATCTCCAATCTCCCAGGATTGGGGATACCGACTCCGTCCGTATAAATATTAAAAGAGTCCGTATAAATATTAAACATTAACTATTATTAAATAGAGAAAAAGTAGCTCTATTATTGAATAGATTTGCACGCGAGTTAAAACAAAATGACTGATGCAGGTCTGTTCCAAAAACAATTAATGCATAACTTTGAAAGATGCTTATTGCATACAGGGTGTCCCAATAAAAACAGAACCCTCATTGCGCTCTCTTTTTCTCCTATTTCTGAAAAGTTGATCAAATGTATTTTGTTATGTAAAAGAAACCTTAAATCGTTAGCTTTAATAAACCAAAACAATTATTTCCATCGGCTCACAATTGTTGACGATATGCGCTCTTTATTAAAATGTACCCGTTTTCACTCTGTCCACGGATGATGTTTGGCTACATCAAAGATTAAACGAAACACGCGATTATTGACATGGATAGATATAGTATTAGGCTTTGAAACGCATTCACTAGTATGAGCATGATGAGCGAGGATCACCAGCTAGCCTCCAACATCTTCGCAACAGTATTACTGCTGCATTCGCAAGTATACGGCGCACAAGGAGGGTACGCAATGCAATGATGACCAGGGCTAAAACCTGTAGGTAGCAACCAGGTAGAGGGCAAAGCAGCACAGTAAACTCACTTCAGAAGAACCAACGACATACCAAGCAGCCCTTTTCCAGGCTACCTTTTATCCCCTAAAAGAGGAAATGACATGTTGTAAAAAAAAAAAAAAAAAAAAAACAAGAAAGTAAGAAACATAATAAAGCCAAAAGGCATAAATAACCAAGAAAAAAAGTTTAATTGCAAGTATAGCCAAAAAAGTCCCATCCAACATCCATTTTGCAGACAAGTTAAAGTTAATGACACTTCGTTATTCGTATTTTATAAAATTATCATTGAGGAATTCGAATGCTTGATATTTATGTATGGTACGTGTACTCCTTTTCAATCTTTGAAGTAGCCAAATATCCTCCGTGGACAGAGTGAAAAACGGGTACATCTCTTTAAAAAAGCATATCTTCAAAAGTAGTGAGCCGATTGAAATATTTCTTTCGGTTTATTAAAGCTAACGAATAAAGGTTTCTTTATATACCAAAATATATTTGATTAATTTTTTTTTATTTTTTATAAAAAGAGGGTGCAACCAGTGTTCTTTTTTTTTGCAGGGACACCCTGTATCAAATGATGTTGATTTTTAAAATTCCATCTTTGCACTATATAAAATGTGGAAGCAGCAATTTGGACCATAAACCTACACATGCTAGCTGCGTCTCGCACCGTTCCAGCGATGACATCCACCCCTTAATCTCCAAGCTTAACAACAACTCTGCTGCTGGAATTGATGGAATCACAAGCCTCATGCTGAAACACACCATCATCGCCTATTCTTTCTGATATTTTCAACTTGAGTCTCATAACTGGCCGGATTCCTGATGCAAGGAAACTGTCTCGAGTGATCCCTGTTTTCAAGTCTGGGGATCGTCACGCTGCCTCTAACTACAGGCCAATCTCATTGCAACCAATTTGCAGTAAGCTTCTGGAGAAGGTTATTCATAGTCAAGTTCTGCAGCACCTCGTTAGCAATAACGTTCTCACCAACAGGCAGTTTGTTTTAGTCTTCCACCACGGATGCCATATCAACTGTCCTCTATGAATGGTACAATCACCTTGAGGATCGCAAAAGCATCGCCATGGCTCTTTTTGATCTATCCAAAGCCTTTGACCGCGTCCCCCATCACAGTCCTCTGCTCCATAAACCAAGGGCGGCGGAACCGAGGGGGGGCAGGGAGCCAGTGGCCCCTCCACTTTTTTGACCGGGGGTCTCCTGGCTTCGCGGCCATTATTTCGATTTTTACATCACCCTCACTGCACCCCTTTCAAAACCGTTCCGCCTCCCCTGCCATAAACTCACAGCTGTTGGTATTCCCGGTCCACTCCTCTCTTGGTTCAGGTCCAACAGGTCCCAGTTGGTTGCTATCCGTGGTGTGGACTCTCAATCTGTACCTGTGCTTTCTGGAGTTCCCCAGGGCTCTGCCCTGGGGCCTCTGATGTTTCTTGTCTATGTTAATGACTTGTGTGTCCTTCTTCCTTTTCTTCTGACGACGCTCTCTTCAAGCATATCTCTGCTCCTGAAGACCTGGTTGATTTCCAATTTGACATCGATTCCATCCATTCTTGGTTCTCCCTTAATCACCTTTCTGTCAATGCCAAAACAAAAGTCATGGTCATTTCCACTAAGAAGAACCCTTTTCCGGATCTCAATCTCACTCTTAACCATGTTAACAGCCTGCCCATTGAAAGTGTGTCTTCTGCAAAATTTCTTGGTGTCTGGCTGTCTGATAAGCTTTCCTGGAATCTTCACATCGATCACATATGCAAAAAAGCTCGCAAAATCATCGGCTTCATTCATAGATCTTTCCAGTCCACCCCTTCAGCATCCGTCGCTCTTTGTACTTGGCCTTGGTTCGCCCCATTCTGGAGTATGGTTGTACTACTTGGCATCCGCTGAACATAACCCTTACCAAACGCCTTGAGTCTACTCAAAGATTCGCCTGTCGTGTCATTCTTCAGTCTTGGAACCTCTCCCATGAGGACCTTCTCTTGGATTCCGACCTGCCTCTTCTTAGTAAGCGTCGTGATGTTGCTTCTCTGTGTCACTTATTTAAAATATTTGCCAATCTTTGTTCTTCTCCAAACCCTTTCCAGCCTCACCCAGACCCGGTTTACGAAACCTCAATTCCCGCGCTGTTTAAGAGCTCTTGAACATAATTTTTTAGAAGTGGCTCTATACCTCAAAAAATAGATTTTTCTGATATTTTGTGCAATGATGCATGTTAGGGTGTTGACTACTTGTGTGACTAAAAAAAATTCAAAAATTGGCTCGTTGCCATGGAAACGGCCAAAACCCAGATTCTGTCATTTTGGGCCAAATTGGCAGTGAAATTAGTTAAAAAACATGCTATTTCAAGTGTTCGCTGCAACTAAGCCATATAATGCTGGAACATTACATTAAGTTCTTGTGAAAGGACATCTATTCATTTGATGATCAGCATATTTAGAGGTCAATAAGTTATTCTTAAGGGTACGTGCAGAGCCCATCTGTCAGGTGTATTTTCACTTTTTCATAAAATGTCATTTTAGCACCTAAAATATCATCATGAAAATCAACAACCCGGTGTTGCCAGGATTTTGTCCATTCTTGTGTGGGTAGTACAAGCTAGGTACTTTACATTTTAATAAAAATCAGCTTGGGCAAGTGTTACTTCTAAATACAGTGTTGCCAGAAAAACCAGTATTTTTGCAAATTGACAATTTGCAAATTACGCCTTTTTGTCAAAGTTTTGTGCATTATGACAAATATTTTCCTTCACGGTGAATCCAAACAACACTTTTTCGTCTTTGTAAATATCTAAACACTAACAATTCAAAAGTAGTGTTGCCAGAATTCTTGATAAAACACCCAATATTAGCATTTTAGTGATTTTGTGTTGATAGTTTGGTTAGGAAATGCTTATTTTTAATTTTCATACATCGAATGTACATAGTACAGATTGTTATATGAATGTTTAAACACCTGAGCACAAAGTAAGTGTTGCCAGAATTCTTGGTAAAACACCCAAAATCATATATATATTTATATGTGCCACGATCCAACTTCAATTTTTTTACTATCATCAATATTAATAATAATATCAATGTAGGTCTATTGGCCTATTAACATCATTATCAGTAATAATCAAAAATATTAATATCAATATAAATAATAATCAAAAGTATTAGCATCAATTTGGTTTACTATTGGCCATGTGTTTTGAACTGGTACACTGATAGCCTGGAGCCGTGACATTGGCGCGAGATTTTTATACGTTCTTGCCAATTTTAGTTCACATCATGATACCCTATATAGGTAAAATACATATCAAATTAAAGCTATTGATGAGCTCTTTAAAATGGTACCATAGGTTTGCACATACCATGTAAACTTCTAAAGTTAGAACTGTTTAAGTAAAAAAATGACAGGGTGGAGCCGTGGTCCCCACGCGGTGGTCCCCACGCGGCAAAATTCGGAATAGAATTCTGCTAATATACCAATAGCTTGTGACCTACCTGAAATGATTTAACTCAGCTAATTTAACTTTCATTTCATCATTGGCATGTGCATTATTAAAGATAACTGTATAATTTAGGCCTATAATCAGTTTATTAAAGTTTAGAGGTTGGAAGTTGATGGAGCCCTGGAGCAGAATTACGACTTGCAGAAAGGCAAAATGTTCATACCGCAAAATGGGTAAAATCATGTCGTATGTATTCTAGTTGGTGAAATTATTAATTAATACTTTTTATTATTATAAGTGCAATTGAAAAATACTTTTGCTTGTCCCTACAATGTATAGTAAGTTAAAAAGCAATTAAGTTTTAGAATTGTTTGGGCTGGAGCCTTAAATGCGAAGAAAAAGAAGGACAAAAGTGCTGAGCAAAATTTGCAATAAAAAATCAAATCTGAACTGAACACTCTGGTAATTATTTTGGCAAAAATCACAACAGAGTGAATGTGACACTGACCTAGGCCTAGTTTACCATGTGTAAGATCAATAATGCCACCATCACAGGCTATGTGGAACCCTTTTGTTCCATCATATTTGGAACAGATACTGAAGAATTTGATGATGACAATATGGGCATTTCTGAGGAATTGATAAAGAGACAATGATTCGCTTACAAGCTTAATTTGGAAAGACTCTGTTATAGCACTAAAGCCATCATCAGATCTCTTTCATGTTACATCTGATGGTGTCATCACTCATCAAACTAACTGAAACTATCCATGTTTCAGAATATGGACACACCTAATTTCCCGGTGCAAAAGTTATTAAAGGCTATTGGCTCTATACTAAAACCACCAGAGAAGATTGCTTTTATATAAGAAACTTATGAAGGAAACCATAGTGCCCAAGGAAAGTGTTCTTTATGTAGGTGTGGATTTACAAGACAGAGGAAATTCACCAGAGTTGTACCTTCTGAAGTCCGTAGATGAATGCGAGATCATGTGTTCCATTTCCGTGTAACATACCGGTACTAGATTCTCTCTTTAAACTGCCCCATTATTACAAAAGATTGTTAAATTTTCCTTTATCAATCAGGTAGAAAACATTGTACATGTGTTTTTGTGCAAAATTGTGTCTTGTAACATAAATTTTAATTATTTGTACATGCATTATCAATACCATTAAGAGTTTGAAAAAAATTTGTAAATTTTTATGCGTTCCGACAAAATGTTCGCGCCATGGAAAATCTATAGCAGGTAGCATAGTAAAAGTACACATTTTCTGAAAGCTCTAGCTCTATAGAGCTCAAATATAATGTTCTTTTTGATGTGGGGTATAAGATAAAAAAAAAATATCACACAAAATTCAGAAAAATTTTCATGAAAAATCTCACTTTCTAATTGCAATATCTCCCTAACCATTAGTCCCCCATAAAAAACATTGTCATTTTTGGATTCCTTGTGAAATTTCCTTGCAGAATATGTATACTTTTCCTGTAGTAGCATACACAACCACTGAAATAATTAGTTTCAAATGAAAATTGGCGTATTTCTCGGAACAGAAAAAGTGAACTTTTCATGTCACGCGAAAATCTACCAGTTCAAAACGCGTGGCCTATTATCAATAATATTAAGAATAATATCAAATATATTAACGTCATTATCAACAATCAACAAAAATATTAACATCAACCCTAGAACTACTGAGCCATATTTTGTAACACGGACTACGAAGGGCGGTTGCAACCCCCTAATTTTCACTTATAAACGTCATATACCGTTATATTTGGAATCAATGTATAGCTATGGGTCTCCTCTACCCCAGTGATACCAATAAGTACAAACATTCCTCTCATAATATCGCTATGACGTCATAATGTGAGGGCGCCCATGCAAATTTGGAAAATTTCAGCTATGTACAAAAGTATTGGCAAAATTGATTTTCGGCTAAAAATTCTACAAAAAAGCCTATAATAATTTTACATGAGCGAAATGAAAATAATTTATTTTACTGTAGAAACCATTGGTGGCCCTCACCAACCCCCCCCCCCCCCCCCTTTATTGTCATCTTTGACAGTCGGTCCTACCCCCAGGTAAGGTGCTGGTAAACATTTTTACACTAATATGAGCGCAAAGAATGGATCTACGATTAGTTTAGGTCGGAGCGTAAATGCGCACATTTTTTTATGACGGATAAGAAATCTTGGGGTGGTATAATAATTTTTTCAATAATATTCAAAAATATTAATATCAATAACACTAATAATCAAAACTATCAATATCGATAATAATCAAAAATATTCATATCAATATCAATAATATTTAAAAATATTAATACCAATATCAATAACACTAATAATCAAAACTATCAATAATAATAAAAAATATTAACATCAATATCAATAACAATCACAAATGTTTATATCAATATCAATAATAAGCAAAATATCAATATTAATATCAATAATAAGCAAAATATCAATATTAATATCAATAATAAGCAAAATATTAATATCAATAATAATCAAAATATTAATATCAATATCAACAATAATCAAAACTATCTTAATATTTTAAAATTGATATTTATATTAATATTTTGATTATTATTGATATTAATATATATTTTGATTATTATTGATATTGATATTTATATTTTGATTATTATTCATATTCATATTAATATATTTTGATTATTATTGATATCGATATTAATATTTTAGATTATTATTGACATTGATGTTAATATATTTGATCATTATTGATTTTGATATTAATATTTTTCATTATTATTGATATCGATATTAATATTTTGATTATTATTGATATGGTTATTAATATTTTGGATTATTATTGAAATTGATACTAATATTCTTGATTATTACTTAAATTGATATTTATAGTTTTGATTATTTTTGATTTTTGATAATTATTGATATTGATGTTAATATTTGTGATTATTATTGATAAAGATATTTATATTTTTTTAATTATTACTGAAATTGATATCAATATTTTTAATTATTATTGATATTGATATTTTTGATTATTATTGATATTAATATTTATATTTTTGATTATTATTCATATTAATATTGTTGATTATTATTCATATTATTATTTTTGATTATTATTGATATCGATATTAATATTTTTGATTATTATTGATATTGATGTTAATATATTTGATCATTATTGATTTTTATATTAATATTTCTCATTATTATTGATATCGATATTAATATTTTTGATTATTATTGATATTGATATTAATATTTTTGATTATTATTGATATTGATGTTAATATTTTTGATTATTATTGATATTATTGATGTTAATATTTTTGATATTGATGATAATAATTTTGTTTATTATTGATAACGATATTTATATATTTTTTAATTATTGCTGAAATTGATATCAATATTTATGATTATTATTGATCCAGTCCAGTCTTGAGTGACCAGTTCAAAATTCAATAGAAAACAAAGAACAAAATTAATACCCATAATTACCCTGACTATAACTTTGCACTAGATAATACTAGAACCGTGGGGTTTTCAAAATTTTTAGGACAAGCTATTGATGATAGTAAACCAAATTTTGACGTTGTCAACTTTAGCGTGAGAGGACTGGATCGTGGCATTATGATTTTGGGTGTTTTATCAAGAATTCTGGCAACACTTACTTTGTGCTCAGGTGTTTAAAAATTCATATAACAATCTATACTATGTACATTCGATGTATGGAAATTAGAAATAATCATTTCCCAACCAAACCATCAACAACAAATCATACTATCAGTAAAATACTAATATTGGGTGTTTTATCAAGAATTCTGGCAACACTAATTTTGAATTTTCAGTATTTACATATTTACAAAGACAAAAAAGTGTTGTTTGGATTCACCTTGAAAGAAAGTATTTGTCAAAATGCACATAATTGTGACAAAAAGGCGTAATTTGACAAAATGTCAATTTGCAAAAATACCGGTTTTTCTGGCAACACTGTATTTAGAAGTAACATTTGCCCAAGCTGATTTTTAATAAAATGTAAAGTACCTAGCTTGTACTACCCACACTAGAATGGACAAAATCCTGGCAACACCGGGTTGTTGATTTTCATGATGATATATTAGGTGCTAAAATGAGATTTTATGAAAAAGTGAAAATACACCTGACAGATGGGCTCTGCACGTACCCTTAAGAATAACTTATTGACCTCTAAATATGCTGATCATCAGATGAATAGATGTCCTTTCACAAGAATTTAATGTAATGTACCAGCATTATATGGCTTAGTTGCAGCGAACACTTGAAATAACATGTTTTTAACTAATTTCACTGCCAATTTGGCCCAAAATGACAGAATCTGGGTTTTGGCCGTTTCCATGGCAACGAGCCGATTTTTGAATTTTTTAGTCACACAAGTAGTCAACACCCTAACATGCATCATTGCACAAAATATCAGAAAAATCTATTTTTTGAGGTATAGAGCCACTTCTAAAAAATTATGTTCAAGAGCTCTTAAGTTCCTTCCCGCCGGCTTTCACTATCCTAGAGATCATTTTATCCGTTTGCCTCCTCCATCTGGAATTATCCCCATGAGGCTATTGTCAATGCTTCTTCTCTCCAGGCATTCAAATTGGCCATTCAGTCCCACCTCCTCTAACCAGTCCGCCATAATTTTATTTTTTGTTCTGTCTTGATTGTATGTGTTTTCTAGTAATGTTTTGATTTTAATGTAAGGGCAATCCTTCAATTTATTGTGTTTTCAATATTGGATATGCCTGGCCTTGTGCCCAATGTTATAAATAAATAAATATAAATAAATAAATAAAAAACCTCCGAAACTCTTTCATTAATTTCAATTTGTCAAAATAAGAAGTATTTTAAATAGTCATTGGAAATTATAGGAGCCTGTCATAAACGGAGATGTTCAAATTAATTTCAAAATTTAACGACGTGTATAATGAAAACAAAAAGATACAAAGCAATCGTACCCTTCTTTTATCCAAATCTCATTATCATTATCATTTTAGCATTTTAGTTTCTCATAGACAAGATGAGAATATTTTATCAATTTAAGTAAATCGTTAGTATCAGCAAAGCCAATACAAAATATGACCAAGCCTAAATGAGGCTTATTTGCATATTAGTATTAATGAGATTTTACTAAAAGAGTAGTACAATATTGTTCTTGTATTTTATTGTTTTCAGTAAAAATTAAAATGATAATTTTTGGGAACCATATGCCCAAATTCGATAAGAATAATTTAATCATAATCGTGAATATAGTATAACCATGGTATTGATAGCAAATCACAGCTTGCAAGATAGAAAACAATTGAGAAATCCAAAGGTATCCTTAAAATATTTTCGATATAATAATAATTCGTAATCGTGAATATAGTATAACCATGGTATTGATAGCAAATCACAGCTTGCAAGATAGAAAACAATTGAGGAATCCAAAGGTATCCTTAAAATATTTTCGATATAATAATAATTACTCTAGGCGTTGCTTTTATGCAGAAACAAACATCAGCATGGGCAACTCTGATGAATAGCGCACAAAATGTATACTTTTAACAAGGAACATGTCACAAGATAAAAAAAATGTCAGGGTGAAAGTGGACATCCGACTGATGTCACCATTTTTGCTAGGCCTCTAGTAGTAAATTACAGATTGTGGTGTGCTTGTTTAAAAATTGCACTTAGAGCACATATTATATATTAAATTACAATTAATTTTGCTTATTAGTAGTGTAAAAATAGACAATTAACAGATAATATCTGTTATTTTAAAGAACATTTTGCAATTTTCTGTTTTTAGCGATATCTGGTGGTCCCTAATGCCCCCGTACTAAGTTTTCAGTGAAATATTGGTGTAGTAAGTAAGTTTGTAGTAAGTTAAATTACCCAACTATAACATTTGAGGGTCAAATCATAGCTATTATATGAAGCTAGAAGTGGTCCTTAATCATGTTAATGCCCCATATGTACGATATGCTGCTGCACGTACTCCAGACGAAGCAATAGCAGAACAAGAAATCAAAACCAACCAATAAAAACAACAAGAACACTAAAACTAAGTCATGCAGTAAAGAATACAATTAAAAAAGAAGCAAAAAATGGACAGTGAAGCTGATCCTGATAAAATATGTCATGATTGTGGACTGGTTTTTTGGTTGTGGTTGACTCCAGTGCATGTTTTGTAAATTATCTGGCATTTTGCATTATGCAGAAGTTGCGGGCTGCTTTTTTTCTGCAACCATAACGGGACGCAAAAATTGTATAACCCATAGGAACACGTAGGAAAGGTTTAGGGTTAGGGTTGGGGTTAGGGTTAGGGTAAGTGTTAGGGTTAGGGTAAGTGTTAGTGTTAGGGTTAGGGTTAGGATTTAATAAAATTTTGCGTCCCGTTATGGTTGCAGAAAAAAATACGCTTGCGGGCTTGGAAGAGGACTGGAAAGACAAGGACTACATGTTAGTTGTTCCTCACATAAAAACCCCATACTGACATTTAAGACTTTAAAAAGAAACTCTTTAAAACCATTAAAGGTCTGAAAATGGTCAACAAACATGTAATTGATATGTCAGTGTGATTGACAAAAGATTTGTCTGCTCCATTTCCCAATACTTTTTGTTTATTATATTCAATACGGAAAATCGAGGTATAAAATAAAAGTTTTGGATACAGGAATAACCCGAAAGAACACCTGCGAGAGCGAGTATGGACTGGAAACCGAAGGTTCGCTTTTCCGAACGTGCAATTTTACCATTCGCTATTCGGAGTGAACATGGTGATCTTTCGGAATAAAGAACCTTTGTTTTCGGAATAGAGAACCCATTTTTCTCATTATTCGGAAAATGATGCAGTCATGTCTACAGTAGAATTCATCTCGACCTTTGCAGGACTTAAACCCCATTAAAAGCTATTAAACCAAGATAACACTCATTGAAACAGCTCAACTGATTAAATCGGATCTTCTCTGGTTGTGCACATGTGTCTGTTTTCAATGTGCGATATCGCAATAAAGCTGGTATTACAGCTTCAGTTGGGTAACCGATTATAAAGGAAACGGAAGGAAACAATGGGTATGTGCACCTTTGTTCACGAAATGAGACAATGCCCTGCTTTTTGTTAACCAGCATTCTTGAAAATGAGCAACATAATGATTGTTGACTTAACACGGTTTGGAAATAATTTCTTCATATTTTTGGTGTTATCTGTCGTTTACATATCCTTCCTAAAACACAAAAGTGCGATCCTCTCCAAACACCTAAATTAGCTAAAAATTTAGGACATGTTACAAAACTATATTTTCTAGAATTTCATAGAATAGTTTAAATGTAGCTTGTACCGTTTTTTTGTGGCATCCTTCAGAACGGAGCGGTCCGTTACCAATATAGCTCAATATTTTCGGTCAAATCTCCATTCAATTAACACGGGGAGTTGGCTAGCTATGTAGCTATGAGCTAGCTATGCTTTGCCCTCACTCATATTCTACGAAAGTGCGACCCCTTCTGAACATCTAACCTAGCTGTAATTTTAGGTCATGTTAGTATACAAATATTTACTGCTCATGAGGGATCTGGTGGAATCTATTGGTCCCCGAGGTGAACTGGAGATCGTGAGCCTACTATTTCCGAGACCGCCAGGTCGAGGGAAATAGTAAGCTCACGGTCTCCAGTTCACCGAGGGGACAAATAGATTCCACCAGATCCCGAATTTAGAGCAGTAAATATTTGTTTTATATCCTTCATTAATATATTCTTTGTTCATTAATTGGTTAAATAATAGAAAGGCCTTTATCATAGACATAGGCCTAGGCATAAATGTAGGCTAAGCCCTAGCATAATCAAGGCTAGGCTAGGCTTGCCGTGCTTTGTTTTGATTGAATACACGTAGGCCTACATGCACAAAGCACGCACACAATTGAGTGGCTATAAAGCTTACCGTTGTAATGTTTTATTAACCTCTACAATACCGCCGTGAAACGAGTAACCATGTTCTCTGTTATTTCGCCGTCAATATTAAGATATTGTTCCTGATGTAACTCAGATTATGTTATTAAACTGCCGTATTTAGCTGCACTTCTGTGCTGCTGCTTGTGTACTTCGCAAGACAACACGACTTGCTACACATTAATACCCCAGAACCGGTAGCGATATCCCGCGTATGTGGCGAGTTGCACCGACCGCTAGGAACTGCGACGCGGCTATGAGGTCATACGCGCTCAGAGGGAGTATAGCAAAAAATATATCCCGGGGAAATAGCACTTTGAGTCGGCTTTTTAACTGCTTTGCAAAATAGCAAAACTATTTTTGGTCACATGATACTCGTTTAACCAATTAATGAACGAGAATATATTAATGAAGGATATAAAGAAATATATTTGCTAGAAGTTTGGAGAATAGTTAAAATATTGGCCGGTTATTTTTCACACAGTGATAACTAGGCAAATGCAATATAGGCCTACTTCTTCATACACCATTTGTAAAGGTCGCGCGTCAATGGTGAGAGCACTGTGTATTGTGTATAGGAAAACGGACAGTAACTGCAGTAGCCTATGATAGAGACCCCTTTTTCATATTGAACTTTTTTGTTTTTGTTTTGGGAATTTTCAGAATAGAGAACCTTCGGAATAAAGAACCGTATGTTTTTCGGAACAGCGAACCTTTAATAACATTCGGAATAGAGAATGGTAAAATTGCACGTTCGGAAAAGCGAACCTTTGGAATTGCGAATCTCGGAATAGCGAGAATAGCGAGAGGACCCCGACAGACAGAACCGCTAGCCTCTATCCCTGTTGCGTATGAAAGGATTATTATGTGCTAGTTTTATTCCAGGGTTTTATTTTCATGAACGCCTGCGGATTGTGATATTTGGTTTAACGCATCCATTCGATCCTCATCTTCACTTTTAAATCCCGTTATCGATGTAGGTCGTTCGTATCCAAACAACACCATATCCTGCTCAAACCGTTTCTCAAACTGCAAAACATCTTCCTCGGTAACTTGCTCATACGCCTTTTGAACCCTACTCGCCATTGAACTATTAGTCGCGTGGTGTGCTTTAGTTTGCACTATACTCGTCAGATTCGTAGCGCCAATATGCGATAATATGTATGTTGAAACCCTACTCGTCAGATTCGTAGCACCAATATGCGATAATATGTATGTTGAATCTTTGTTAATTGTTTCTAATTTTCCGATGAAATTATACTTGATGGCACACGGACTGCATATTCGGTACATCTCACGCCAGTGATCATCCATAAAGTTATTGTCGGTATCACTAACATATCTGATAAATTCCTGAAATTGAACCTTTATTTTATCGTCTTTCATCAAAATCACTTCTTGTTCTGCCTTTCCAGTATAGTTTAAAGAAAATTTCTTTCGCCAATACTGGACATTATTTTTCTCATTATGGGACCATAATTGCGCTGAAAGGGTATAGTAAATGGATTGCTTATGGTAAACTTTTCGTTGTACGCAGACAGCGCCCTCTCATGCGGGTTTCTGACTATCATTATTTTAGTGTAATTTTGCAGTCTCTTTTCACGTTCCTCAGGCGAAAAGTTTTCTAGACTCGGGATATATGTTCTGTGCACGCTAGGGTAATCGTACTTTCCATTTAAAGTAAGTATGACCCCTTTCCAATTAGTACAGGCAACTTTCGGGATGTAACAATATAACAAATTGTGTGCGTCGGATACTAAAATGTGTCTCAAAACGTCATTCGTGATATTTTCATGAGGGTAATGTGCGCATGCGTTTTCGACAGTGTTTCGTCTGCTCTCTTGCTCCTTGATCCACTCACATTCATCTCCAAGTAAATCGTCACAATCTGAGTACAAAAAAATCATAATGTGATATAAACACAACATAAAGAAGTCTTGTTATGACAATTTGATTGATAAGATCGTGTGTAGAATTTTTATAGTGCCAATTTACTACTAAATTTGCTCTCAAAGACTCTAAGGGGTGGTGCAATAATTATGTGTACCCCCGGGGTGGTGAATTCTCAAAATGGTCACCCAAAGGTCGCTTGACACCCCCTCCCTTCGGCCGTGCCAACAATATTTGACCCCCCCTCTTTTGACGTGCCAAAAACCTTTGCCCCCCTCTTTTGATGTGCCAAAAAATCTTTGCCCCCCCCTTACACATGCAAGATTTTGGGGAACCTGACTTTAAAACCTTAAATTGTCTTATCATATAATGCGAGCATAGCTAGCAGGACATTTTGCATATTTGAACGTGTTTTAACGTTTTCTTACACCTTTTTAGGTTTTTTTGGCTAATACACGATGGTTTTTGGAGTAGTGCGATTTGCCATTTGAAACAACACTGAGAACCAGTCAAATTCTACCGGTAAGTAGTTCTGATCCCATGCACATCTATAGCTTGTCCCAAGAAAAATGGGGTAATATAAACAGCTTGTCCCAAGAAAAATGATGTAAGCAAAAACTAATTATGGCTATGAAAAATGTAACCCCTAAATGACCTTTGACCACAAACACTGGTTAACCAAGCATCATTGTAAGTGGTATCAATGCACTATGTTGCTGATTGTTGCACTTAGCAGATATAAATTGTTGAAGATATTTTTTACATTTGGACCAAAAATGACCCCTTAATAAACTTTGACCCGAATTCTGTGTATACCCTATTATCTATAATTATCTATATTAGACAATGGGTATAGCCGATATTTGTGCAAGTGACATCATTGTGCTATGTAATCTGTTGCACAAGAAGCATTTTCAAGGTATTTGGTTATATACCAGAACAGAAATGCCTCCTTAACGACCTTTAACCCCAACTCTGTGTGCACCCTATAAACACTGGATACATTGTATTATATAGCCGATGCTTTTGTTCCCATGACCACGCCGAATCAGGCTGCGCTCCTGATTTACATACAGTTTCAAACAATAACTTACCATAGGTCGTTTTCTCCACTGACGACATAAAATGACTCGTAACGCCAAGTATTCCTGTTTTAAGCCGACTACTGACATGAAACAAGCTCAAGTTGAGGTTTATTTGGCGAGGTAAAAACAGGACAGCAAACAGAGTAGCTAGAACGATGCATATAACGAATAAAAGTTTAACACGATATATTAATTTCATGATGACTACTGCGGGTAGAGACGGCAGGAATTGTATTTACATAAAAGTTGCTCTACATCTGTTTGATAAAATATGTACTACTATTTTTAATAGGCATGCGCGCATACATCCGGGAGGCAAGCAGATCAGAGTCACGTCTGGCCCGTGTTTTGATACTAAGAGTTGTTTTGGACGGGGATATTAACGGGTCATCTTTAAAAAAAAAACCGCTCAGAAAAGGCTTAGGAGAACAGTGTAATGCCTGTGTAAGTATGCTACCAGGTGATGAGCGCCGTGCATTCTCTAAATTCAGTTGTCAGCCGTGTAATTGAATGGCACACAGAGTCAACATCCTGTATTATAAATATTTTTTTTATACAGCTCAATACTCCGTTGAAATCAAGTTTACATATGCATTGTGTTATAGGTCGTGCACCTGGAACTTAACTAATAAATGGGCTAAACGCGTTCCTTTATACCTATAAAGTATAATTGTCATTCGATAAATATATTTAAATTTTTACATTGGATTTCAAATTTTGTGCATTAAAAATGCAGTAAAAGATATCCACAGCAAGCTGCAAGGCCCCGCTAATTAGTGTACTGCTTTTCGAGTGAGTGTACTGGAAACAAAACACTGCTTTTACCTGTAAACAAATTTGTTTCCTTGTAATAGAAACTTCATATATGGGGTATCATATTGAGCATGCACAAATCGTAATAATGTGTAGAATATAGAAACGCTGTGGTATCTCATATGATAGTCATGGTATGCTTAGCCTGAGTCGCTCGGTCTATCTCGAACGCTGTACTATCACGGCAATATTTAACACGAAGATATAGGGATGATGACGATGTGTGGGATTATTTTGAAATTTTAAAACGCGTAAAATATGACAAACAAGTAGACCTATGCTAATATGTAATATTAATACAAGCTAAAACCGTGGGGTTCGATAATGAACTCCACAAAACTAACATTCAAATTAATTAAATACAGTAAACTTTGATTATTAGGCCTACTGGGTGAGGGGCGCTGCGACGGTTTTAACATTCGCTGTATTGTCTAGGCTCCGATCGCTCAGTGTGCAAATTGAATAGCGCGTACCAGTGATCACGGCAGCTGCGAAATTCAGACAGTGGCGGATCCAGAGCATTCAGAGGAGGGGGGCAATTTGTGAAAAAAATGTAAGTATTGGCCGGGAAGCGGCCATCCCGGAGCGCTTGCGCGACGCAGTGGGGTGTCTGAGGGGGGATGTGCCCCCCTGAGAAGTTAGAAACTTTTGGAAAATGCAGACCCATTTGAAGCCATTTGGTGGACCATTTTGTCACTATTATTGTGTAAAATTTTAGTTTGAAAAAGCCTAAAATTTGAGAAAAACAGCCCAATTGAAGCCATTTGTGGACAAGTTTTGACCTTGTGTGAATTATTGCTTTATAATTATGTACCAATAAAGTTGCGCATGCAGGGGTGTCTGAGGTGGATGTTCTCCTCAGAAGTGAGAAAATGTTGTAAAATGAAGGCCTAATTGAAGCCATTTGGTGGACTATTTTTGCACTATTTATTGTGTAAAATTTTATGTTTGAAAAGGTCGAAAATTTGCGAAATGACGGCCCAATTGAAGCCATTTGTGGACAAGTATTGACCTTTATAAATTACCCAATCAGAGGATGATTTAAGCACTTCCCAACACCCACTGGTTAACCGTGCAGCAGGTGAGCAGTGTGAGTAACATGACCGCACACAGTGTCAACACGCTATATTATAAATATTTTTTTTCATAAAGCTCTATACTCCGTTGATGATCAATATTCTATCGTTGACACAGATAAAGAAAGTTTACACATGCATTGTGATACACGCGTGATCGAATTTTCTATTATACAAGCACCTGGATCATAAATGTGTTCCTTTATATAATTGTAATTCTCAAAATTAAATATATCACAATTTTAACTTTCGATTTAAAAATCGTTACGCCAAAAATGCAGTAAAAAAGAGCAAACAGTGATGGCCGCTAATTAGTGTATTTAATTTCAAGTTAGTGTATTTAAAACAAAATCTTGGTTTTACCTCAAAACAAATCGAATTTCCTTGTAATAGCAACACCGTATGGGATACTAGAGCATGCGCAAATCGTAATAATGTGTAGAATAGAACTTGATGGAATCTCATACGATAGTCGTACTATGCTTAGCCTGAGTCGCTCGGCCTATCTCGAACAAAATCGCCATGCGTAGCTGTTGAAAAACGAGAGGATTCGCGGTACTATCACGGCAATTTTTGACACGAAGATATAGGGACGATGACGCTGTGCCCCACTGCTCTGCTATGCTGCATATAAGTGCATGGTTAAATTTGAATTTGTACAATTATATTTGCATTAAAAACCCTGTGAACATGCTGGTCGATTTCACATTTTATGTTATCTACAGAAGGTGTCAATTATCCTTTAAACACACATCACTTTAGTTCTGAAATCGACCAAGTAATAATGACACACACACAATTCAAACTAGAAACCACAGTTGTGTTTGACCAAACACGAATATCTATGCCCGTGACCACACATAACCCCCTTCCCCTATTCTTAAAACGACACCTTATACCCCTTGGTATAAGCTTTAAATGATATAAGTATCATTATCATAGCACCTAAAATAAAAAACCGTCCAATTGAGCACCAAATGCAAAGGTTAGTAACCATCATGTGAAAGCCCTTGTTATAAACTTTAATTGATATAAATATCATCCTCATAGCACCTAAAATAAAAAGAGCGCCCAATTGGGCGCCAAATCCAAAAGTTGGTGACCACTATGTGGAAGCCCTTTTTATAAGCTTTAATTGATATAAGTATCATCCTCATAGCACTTAAAATAAAAAAGCGCCCAATTGGACGCCAAATCCAAAAGTTGCTGACCATTATGTGGAAGCTCTTTTTAAAAGCTTTAATTAATATAAGTATCATCCTCATAGCACTTAAAATAAAAAAAAGCGCCCAATTGGGCCCCAAATCTAAAAGAACTTGTGACCACCCCCTTTTGCACAGAATTCAATAGGATTTGAAAAGTAAAGTGGCAGTTGAAACTCTAGTGATAACACTTTTGCAGTGCATGATGGGGCTTCCTCAAATCATCCTCTGTTACCCGATATTGCTTTAGATGTAAACATAAAGTTGCGCACGCCGGCGGGTGTCTGAGGGGGGATATGCCACCCTCAGAAGTGAGAAATTTTTGCAAAATGAAGACCTAATTGAAGCCATTTGGTGGACCATTTTTACACTAGCCTATCATTGCTTTTTAAAACAAAAAGGGCCCGAACTCGATTTGTAAAATTTTAAATGAGACACTGACCTTTTCTCTTCTCCTTTTCTCCCTTTTCTCTTCTTTTTTTCTCCTTTTTCCTCTTTCTCTCTTTTCCTCTTTTTTTTGGGAGGGGGGGGGGGGGGGCACCTCCCCCTGAATCCGCGCCTGAATTCAGACACGATTTACTTCCGTGTTCCGATTGTATGGAAAGTGCCATACGGCTGATAGCTGCTGAGCAGTTTTGCCTTCTCTCTCTATCATGCCACTCGCCGCCTGTATGCTACATTCTGTGGTGATAAAATTGACGATTTTTTGCAAGAAATTATTTAAAAACAAACATGTAACCAGAGGTCAGTCTGGTGGTAAAAAGCTTCAACTTTAAAAAAATTATTATTGGGGGTGAGGATAGGGATCACGAAATGGCCCTTTATACAAAAGGGATCGGGGTTAATGAATAATACCTCATAATAAAATACATGGGTATAATTGTTTCAGGCATCATTTTGAAAAATGCACAATCTGAAGAATCCCTCCTTTCAGGAGTGGTGCAATAATTATGTGTACCCCCGGGGTGGTGGTGAATTCTCAAGATGGACTGCCAAAAATCGCTTGCCCCCCCCTTTGGCTGTGCCAAAAATCTTTGCCCCCCTTTGATGTGCCAACACTTTTGCCCCCCCTTTGGTGTGCCCAAAAATCTTTTTCCCCTTACACATGCAAGATATTAGGGAACATGAATTTAACACCTTAAATTATGTGAGCGCAGCGAGCAGGAAATTTTGCATATTTGAACATGTTCCTAACGTTTTCCTACACCTTTTTGGGGTGTAATATAGAAACGGTGCCCAAAATATCTGTGCCAAAAATCGCTTGCCCCCTTTCGACCTGCCAAAAAATGCTTGCCTCCTCCCCTTTTGGGCTGCCAAAAAATCTCTGCCCCCCTATAATTCACCACCCCGGGGGTACACAATGTGTACACAAACTACACATAGTTATTGCACCAGCCCTCAATTTTGAACAAAATGAAGGCAATTATGGCTTTGTAAAAGTTGTCAGTCAGCATTGAAGAGAATGACACAGATGTGATATATCGTATAGCCCCCTCACTTTGGCAAATTTTAGCAAGTCACATCAAATGTTGTCGAAAACACGGCTTGTCGTAAGCAAGTGCAAAGTTCCATATCTCATATTCGGTCCTCTGATATGGGTTAACCCATCCTGACTTCTACAAATGAGACTACTTACCGATTTACTGAATACCACAAGCTAAATATCCTTACGCAATTTATTTTCACTCGTCCTAATTTTCCATATTATGCATATCTTACTCTAAAAAGCCATTTATTTCGAACATATGATATTTTTGTAACATATTGAATAACTTTTTAATTAGTTTAAAAGATTATTGAGTTAGTTACTTGAGTACTATTTTAACAATTAGTAATTGGTGCGCATTCCGACAGAACTACTCAGCTGTGTTGTGGGGCACCACATTTGTTGATGTTTTCCCACGGCAGTTTACTGTGACTTTGTGAAAGTCATCACTATGTTATGCGGTGTATGGAGTAGTGCTATGTGGTACACTAAATAACTTCTTTCGTGGATTTATAAATGAAGAAATAATTACACATGATCATGGGGTGCTGTACGGCGAGATGTACACTTATTACGATATGTTTTCTGCAGTTGGTGAGTACTTGAGATGACGCGACGCGCGATACTCATACTGAGTGAATGAATGACAGCTGCATCAACACACTGCATTGGCATGCACCGTGTCTGTGAATCCACGTACGGTGTTTACAATTCAGAATGAACGATACCGTACAATGTATGAATTAATGTTTTTAAGTATCCGCTACCATGGCTACAGGAACCTATACTGTGGTTCTTTTTTTTTTTTAAATCAGAGTAAAGCTAGTACAAGTAAGTACGTTGTCCTCATTGAATGCATTCACAAATTGCTCGAGAAGTCTAGCCGCCCAAGAATTTACTCACCGATACTATAACTAAAATATATATACTATAGGTACCAGAGTATGCTAGGTGAATTCAAATTTGCCATCAAACTGCATCATTTTATATATCAAATTAAAGCCCTTGAGTAAACAAAGCCAAAACTGAAAACCTTTTTTCATAGCACTTTCCGTAGCAAAGTTACACCTTGTCAAAGATTGACTTTCATCAAAAAGATTCAGCTAGCAAAATTCCCCAAAACGGCATTTCGGGGGTGTTTCTAGATCTTAGTCTCATTACGATAGCAGCTTTTTTTAATGGAACTGCTATCAAAATCCCTCTAAAATTCCATGTGCAATTGTCTTATCACCATTAAAAATCATATATTTGGGTCAAGTGAAGTATAGAAAACATATTTATGTAAGTTTCCTTCTTCGGCCAGTTGTTTTAAATTTCTATGTATGCATTGACCTTTTTGGCGATTTTGGCTGACTAGCAAATGTGTTAGCTAAGGTTTGCCTGGGATACCTATATACCGTACTAACTACTACATGTATAGCATCACATTCTAGGCTAGAGACCATTGCATTCAAAATCTAGTCGGATTCGGTGAAGCATGACACCCTGTAAAGCAATGGAAGTAAACACAGCCGATCACTACAGGCGATTGCATCAAAAATGTTGCTAAAATTACACTTCTGCAAAATTTAAAACTGTCAATAGACAAATCTTGCGCAAAAGATACAGTTGACTCGTCGGTCGAAATAACTTTGATTTAAATTTCAACATCAACAGAATAAGGGACGCACCATTAGATTCTCAGGCCAGGGTGGGGGTAGGAAGTTTTTCAAAAAAAAAACTTCACCCACTACATGAGCAAAAAAAAAAACTTTCCCCACCAACACTCCAACACTAAAAAAAAAAAAAATCCCCACCTAACTGTGTATAATGCATAAAATTTAAAAAAAAAGTATCAGTATCAAATGGTGCGTCCCTAAATAAACTCCAGGGGGGTGCAAAAAATTGCACCGCTGTCCGACCAAAAAACGATAGCAAATTACCGGGAGTACTTTAGCTTCGAATGCGTAACTGTCGTGTGCAAATTGGAGGCTAGAGGTTTTGTGTAATTATTCACAAACTGATACTACATGTATGTAAGGCCCTTCGCACTTGATAAATTAGTTTCCTGTTTATCGCCTGCGTCCAAAATTGAAAATCTCAAAATAATTAATTACCATATATTTTATTTTTATTTCTAATTTTCTCCTTTAAAATAACTTTCAACTACTTCTACTTGCCATTTTCTGACTTTAATAAATATCAACAATATTGATTTAAAATGAACAAAGAGTGCAACTCCACCTTCACTTATTTATAAAATCAAATATTGTTGTGAAATAATTAAATGCCCGCTCTAGTCAAAACGAGTCAATAGTTGCTTGTAATATAGTTCAAACTAAATAAAGAAAATAAAAGATAATTAATAATTAATAATTAAAAGTCACCTCGTCCCTTTTTCAAAATCTTTAACAGGAAACTAATAATCAAGTGCGAAGGGCCTAAGTATCTGTCCAACGGAAATAGAAGGCTAAGACCATACAGCAGAGTGGTGAATGAATATTACGCAGTCAAGAATAGGCTCCGTCACCCGATGTTTGGGATCCCTCACAGTCTCCCAAAACATCAAAACACCAAAAGCGATGCACGGGGGGTACCGCACCCCTGCCCAATTTTGTGCCTATTTTTGCATTTTTCTCAAAAATTATAGTGCATTGGTGACAAGTAAGATATGGGGCAAGGACTACAACATGTGCTGGAAATTTTATTTTAGCACAGACAACAGTTGTGGAGTTACAGTCAAAAATGAGGGAAAACCAATATTTGATCAATAAATCAATAACTACTTTCCTTGAGTTGCTGAATTTTCAGTGCAGTAGTTGTAGTCTTTGCCCCTATAGGCCTAATATACATGTATATATCTTACCTGTCACCAATGTGCTATAATTTTTGAGAAAAATGCAAAAATAGGCACAAAATTGGCCAGGGGTATATGGTACCCCCTTAAGACTGTCTTTATCATATTACGCTGCACGCACACAAAGTTTTGTCAACTAAAGGTCAAATTTTGCCATTGAATTTAATCTCTGTGTAATCATATGCAAGTCCCACATGTATCACATTGATATTGGCAATCGATTTTTGATTCTTCTTCTTCTCGGATACTACTTAACGTCCCAAGTGGAATTTAGGCAGTTTTGTATTAATTATGAAATGGCTGCAAAAAATGGGCATTTTCATAATTTTGAGTTTTTACTGGGGGGTCTACATTTTCCCCCATCCCAGCTCCCCCACAGTGAGTGAGCCAAGCTCATGATTCCATTCCCTCCTTTTAATTTACATTTTATTTTGTATTTTTCAGATTGCTACCGTAGAGAGACTAATCTTTGATTTCCTCGGCTACATGTGGATTCCTATAATAGCTAGTTTTGCTAATATTTTGTTAATATTATTCGGATTGTTTGGCACATATCAATACAGACCAAAGTTTGTTATCGTGGTAAGTTACACACTATTTTTTGCAGGGACTGCCTTTTGAGGAGAGCGAGAGCAATCACTCTCTACTGCTCTCTCTCTGATGAGAGTGATTTTTTAGCTCTGATATGAGAGTGATCTTTTAGCGAGAGCAATCACTCTCTACTGCTCTCTTTGATATGAGAGTGATTTTTAGCTCTCCTTAGATGACCATTCTGTCCTTACATTCTATTGTAAATGATCTAAACAGCTCTCATTGAAGGCTCCAGGAGAGCTATTTAATGCTCTCCTGAAAATTCCAAAAGACAGTCCCTGTTTATGTAGATAGACAAGCCTAAAAAAAAAGAATTTGTATTGCCCTTATGCTCCTAAAAGGCAGTTGGTCGGTAGGTTTAATTAAATTTATTTGTGTTTTTGCCAATACAATATTAAGAAATCAAAGTTCACCACAAAATGTTGTAAACAATGATTTTTTAGGGTTTCATAGGCTTTAAAAAAATATCAGAGCAGGTGCAGTATGAATTACAAACAGGCAAATATTTTCACAACATTTTTGTGTAAAAACATACATATTTTATGCCAAATAGGAATTCCAATATGAAAACACAAAACAAAACCCCGACCCTATTTTGCAGATTTTTGGTACAATAAAAATATTTTTTTTTAGGTCTTATAATAAAATGAATTATAATTTATAAATCTGTTCATCTGCGCTATTCGCTGTCATAGTGGACGTTAGCAACCATTGGTTACTGGTTCAAGCCTGGGCTCATGTATACACCTGTTCCGAAATATGCAATAGACTTTGTGTTGTGATCATTTCGATCAGTGGTTCGTAACAAAGAAAGCGTGAGCCAGTTGACCTAGCAACGGTCATACTCTAACATGCACTACAACAGTGAATACATGTACACTTATCAGGTCTCAGGCACTGAACCATTGATGCAGTGACAACTCTCCAGTGACATTCAAACTAAAGTCTGCATAAAAAGTAACTCAGCTGTTATAAATACGCCTAGATAGATTCAGAACTAATAATTGTTTTCACAATATTTCAACATAAAAAGCATTTTGATACCCCATTACCCCATTTGTCCAATTTTGTTCAATATTGACAATACAGCAGTGTTTTGAAAGAAAAATACCCCAATTTAAAAGTTGCAGTTATTGTATTGATTTGAAGGAAGCGCGAAGATAATGGCGGGCTTTACGTGTTTACAGTGCTGGCATTATAACCATTGATCGCTGTAAACTACAACTTTTAAATTCGGATATTTTTCTGTAAAAGCACTACTGTGTTGTTAATATTGAACAACATTTGACGAATGGGGTATCAAAATGCGTGTAAATCAATCATTCTTCTCGCTATGTTGAAATATTGTGAAAACAATTATTAGTTCTGAATCTATAGTCGATTTATAACAGCTGAGTTACTTTTTGTGCAGACTTTGTCACTCTGAGGTAAATGGTTCAGGAAATAGACAAATTTTGTTTTTTTGTAGTTTAGTAGTATCAGTTTTCAGATTATAAAGTGCTATGCTCATTTATTGAAATTGCGCTAGATATAAAAGCCATGACCGTATGTAAAATTAAAATGATTGCAGGAAAAAGTTTTCAGTCCATGTCGATCTCAGCTTGTGCTATTCAGCTTGTCTGTCCATTGATTTCTAAAAACTGCCCTCCTCTCTCTCTCTCATTCTCCCAAGCACACACACATTTTATTCTTACAGCATTAGGGGTGGTGCAATAATTATGTGTACCCCTGGGGTGGTGAATTATAGGGGGGATGCAAAGATTTTATGGCAGGCCAAAAGGGGGGGGGGCGACAAGCATTTTTGGCAGGTCGAAAGGAGGGTCAAGCAATTTTTGGTAGGTCGAAAGAGGGGGGAGGGCAAGCACTTTTTGGCACAGAAGTTTTGGGCACCATTTCTGTATTACGCTCTAAAATGGTAGGAACACGTTCAAATATGCAACATTTCCTGCTCGCTGTGCTCACATTATATGGTAAGGCCGTATAAAATTAATGTTTTGGTTCTCGTCCAGAGGATTTTCATGAATTGATGAGGGAGGGAGGTATTTTTTTTTTTCAATGTAAAATTAGCATTGTCAGTAGTTTCGGTCTTCTCCAACAGTGCTCGAGGAAACGATGAGGCCCTTTTTTTTCAAATGTGAGATTCTGAGGATAAACCCCTAGAGTACCACAAAAGACTTGGAAGTGATGCTTGTTCTCTAATAAACTTATTTATATGAAGATTTCATAAATCATTCCAAAGTCTAAAAAAATTGAAAAATCTAAAAAAAAAAAAATCCTTACAAATCCCAGAAATTGAGGAGGGAGGGACGAGAACCAAAATATTAATTTTACACGGCCTAAGACAAGTTAAGGTTTTAAATTTGGGTTCCCCAAAATCTTGCATGTGCTTGGGGAGGGGGCAAAGATTTTTTGGCACATCAAAGGGGGGGCAAAGGTTTTTTGGTGCATCAAGAGGGGGGGCAGCGATTTTTGGCAGATCATGCTGAGAATTCACCACCCCGGGGATACACATAATTATTGCACAGCCCCTTACTAGTCCAATACCTGGTTACCAACCTATTTCTCTCTGTCTCCCATTCTCTCTCATACCATGCTATTCCAGTTGAAATCCATACACCCCCTATGGAAGACATGTCCCACACAGGGGGTGTAGATTTCAAATTAAATGGAGCCACCCATTCAGGTACATGTAACCACACTTGAAATTCACACTCCCTGTGTGGAAGATTCAAGTCATGTCTTTCAGGGGGCGTATGGATTTCAACAGGAATAGCGCAATTTCTCATTGATGCAATATGACACCTCGCCATGGGCAAGCGGTATCTCATATAAAATCTCAATACCATGTCAATTTCTTCCCCAAATAGAGTTTTCCCCTTTTCAACCTGCTGTCGAAAAAAATGAAACAACCTGTGTTGCACGGTACGGTAAGTGGAAAAAGCAACATACATGAGGGTATCTTTGAGTACATCTGATCACCATTAGCTTTGGGGTGCAAGTAATGATTCAAGTTGGAGGCCTTTATTGATAGTGCACATGTTGTTGATGGGAAGGGGAACGATCCATAGAAATGGGGTCAGTCTCTTCAGTCTGGATTCAAAGTGGTGGCATTGCATTGCACCTGCAGGGCTGTACTGTCGATGTAGATCTGCATATCAACTGTGACTTAGTTTACTGTGCTACAATGTACAGCAGTATGGGTATCTGGCATAAGGTTCAACTTCAAAGATACAAGTTTTTTGCTGATCCTGGAAGTATCACCGAACAGTAGAGAAGTTGATTGATTCCTCCAAAACATGATCAGAGACGTAGCCGGAGGGGGGGGATGCCCTCCAAATTTGCAAACGTATATGGTCATTTTCACGGTAAAGGGTGTAACTTTGGATTTTTAACATTTTAAACCGTAGTGTTCTAATAAAGCCACAGAATTCCATGATTTTTGGCCACATAAGTCATCTAGTTAGCAGCTACCTTGGGTAGCATAATCAGCTTTGGGAGTTACTGCGTTCAGTTTTAGCAGGCTTAAATGTACTTAATATTGCCATTTTGAAAAACTATAAAAAACAGTAACATTTTTGTAAAACCCTGTGTTTTCTTCAGTTAGTTCATGGATAATTTTTCTTATCCTGAAAGTACAGTCATGTGTTCAGTAAACACTGCCACATTAGATTTAATTGTGAACGGCCCTGTATTTTTGAGAACCGGACATCAATATTTGTCGTTCGAGGTTTCATTTTCCGTTAACAATTGTTAACAAACTTTGTGGGTGTAGCTTTGGTTCATAATTCTTGGTTATTTCTTCACTTCTTCTTGATTCATAACAGTTGTTATCTTAACTTGAAATGGGTAACAAAATTATTAGCCGATTTGCAAGCTTTTAAAATTTTTATAAAATCTTGACTTCAAATAGCCGTTTTTCCGTTAACTTTTTGAAGCCTCCGAAACAAACTGTTCAGCAAGCTTGTGCAAATATAAATAAAAGAGCTCATCCAATCTATTTATCAAAATGTAGCAAAGTAGATCCTCAAGTCACATGTTTTTAAATCGTGGAGATATATATCACCGTTTGAAAATGGGACCCAATACAAACTTTCCGTTAACAATTGAAGCCTCCGAAACAAATGAAGCCTCCGAAACAACAATAAACTTAATTATCATCTATGCATATCTAAATTGGTGTGTTTCATACTGATATCTGCATTGTAATTATTACTTGATATGTGCAGAATGTCATAAATTAAAAAAGATATTGAGATTATGGTTAATGTTTGAAAAATATACTGATACCTTAAAAAGCCTGTTTCGGAGGCTTCACATGCAAAAAACACCATACTTAACAAATGGGTGAAAAAATTAATGTGTGATAAATCTACAATATCTGCCGCATAGAATCATTGATTCAATACACACAAGAAAATAACAGCTTAGATGATCCCAACACTGTTGTTTTCAAAAAAACTACTTCTGCAATGTTTAACAATTGTTAACATGAAACCTCCGAAACAAAAAAAAATGACTTGCTGTGATAATTTAATTTTTGTCACAACTGAAATTCAATACTTAGAAGCAAAGCATGAAAATTGGTAATTGTGATATTTTTTACCTATTTTTTATGTCAACTTGTAGTAGTTAGCTAAATATTTTACTTTTATGATCACCTGTGTTGTTAACTGAAGCCTCCGAAACACAAATCGCTTGAATTGCCAATTCTAAAAAATAACTCCAATTTCTGTGAAACTTGGCTGGGAGGTTCCTTTCATCAAGTAGTATTTGTACATGAAGTTAGACATTCAAATTATTTTAGGAACCCAATTAAAACTTAAAAAATATGTTTAAGGTTTGGAAATTTCCATTGTAAATGACACTTGATGTTAAAAATTTTCAAAACTGCAATTACAAACATAGCAAAACATGGTATAAAATTTAACTTATATCTGTTGACTTACTTTGGAATGGAATTTCACATGTATTCCAGCTTTCATGTCAAAATTTTCTGAGGTTATGTAAAATACATTTTTCTTAGATTTTAACCAAAATGTTATGCAAATGTCAAATTTTTTATTAGAAATCAAAAGGTTTAAGCCTTGAAACATTATTTTACTGGAATTTAAGTTGTTTCTATGCATGATTTCAGTAAACAGAAACATATTTAAGTGGTTTGAAATTTTGACCCTAAAAATCAAAAGTTACACCCTTTACCGTGAAAATGACCATATACAAGAAGTCCTAAGATTTAAGAATGTGCGACGGAAGTGAGCCAAAAAATCAGATTTTTAGTTTAAAAAAGGTCCAAATTTGGGGGAAAAAGTCCACTTTTTGCAAAGTAGCCTCCCCCTTGTAAAAAAGTCCACATTTTTTTCCAAAATCAGCACCCCCAAAAAAATCCTGGCTACGGGCCTGATCAGAGATTGAGCACATGCATTCGAGAAGCCATTTGGCATATTTTCATTGCATCACTATCAATTCTGGAATAATTTTTTTTAATGTTCTTTTTCATCTTTGCCAATAAAAAATGTATGATTTTGCCATGAGAATCAAAATTTGATTCTGGCAAAAAAAACCCACCAGAATAGTTGCATAAATTAGAAAATAAAAAAGTCATGACCAGTCCTTGAGATACAGATTTTGTAAAAAAGAGAGTGTACAATATGTACATAGCAAGAGAACAAATGTTGTGTGTGATTTTTATCATCCCTTATTGAAGTAAATAGCCAATGCTATCAGGTAACCAATAGGTAGCATTTGTTGAATAGCAAATAGAATTAGCTCTATAGGATGACAGTTCCGAGTCAGATCGGGTTTCTCCTGTTGGGTCTCACCAAACACGTATTATCGGGATTACGCTCCGATGTAGAGAGGAATACTGGGTTACCTGGCTGATGTCCATAAAATGATATACATTACAAGTAGTTTGTTCATAAGGGGAACAGTAATTGTTTTCTATTTTCCCCCCAAATCTAATTTATAGGAACATTAATTGATTAATTTTTGCACTCAACACAGCTTCTGAGAAAATAGAGACATGCAAATTATGTTCTTTTATTTATGGAATGATTCTATGATACAACCAGTGTACAAATTAAGTGGTCATCCTGAAGCCCAGATTTGCTGGCGGATGACCAGAAATTCACTGCAGGTTATCCATCGGATGCCCATACTTTATGAAATTTTTAAAAACATATTTTCCCTTTTGGAGTGTTACGTGACCTAAAGCTAATTGCTAGGGTCATTCATGGTTGATTTTTAACAAAATGTGTTTTTAATATGCAAAGTTTTAATTTAACTTTAAAGAAATTTTTAATTTTAAATAATATACGGATGGCCAAAAAATTTGGCGGATGACCAGATTTCATGACCTGGTCATCCGCTGGATGACCTGATTTTGTTTCTTAATTTGCACACTAGATACAACAGTACTGGACTGGATCTATGATTCTTCAAATATTTTTAATTGGGCAGCCTGACTACACGTACACAAAAACTGTTTCCAAAAGACCCTACACCTTCCCTACATCTGCACAACTCCAAATTTGCTTGATATGTTGTAAACTCTATAGATGCAACTGGACAATGAGTCACTAAATATGCAACATCAGCTATTGAAAGCACTTTTCCTGTAGGCCAAATCAATAGGGCAATGGCCAGAAAAGCTGCTTTATAATTAGCATGTTTGCTATCAGTCAAAGGCAATAGCTGACATAAAATTTACTATTCTAATGAAACAAAATCAATTAAGAAACATTTTGATTTAAATTTTGATGAATATTTGGGATGATATTGATATTGAAGATATGTACCCAGTACAAAGCCCCAATTTAGAAGCAAAACTACATTGTTTTTTTTTTTTTGTTTTTTTTCTTCTTTTGCTTGGTGTCCTCATTCAGTGGATGTTTTAAGGTATGCTCTGGAAGACCAGAGGATACCTTAAAATATGAGATCTAATAAATGAAAAGGAAAAAATGAAACAAGAAAAGCCAATCCTGGGGGAAGGAAAGATTTGTGACAAATTGGACCTTTTTGGGGCTGATTTTTTTTTAAAGTGGACTTTCTTCCGCTTTCTTCATACCCAATTGGGTGGAGTCTGGGAAGATTTTTGGAAAATTCTGAGTGAATTTGGGCTGATTTTGAGAGGATTTGAGGCAACTTTTTTTTTACCTTGCATGATTCGGGGAGGGGGTTTCCACCGGTACCCCTTTCCCAGTTCTATGGGTCTGAACAAAACACAAAATAAAACACTACAAGCAAACAAAAAGCCTGGCATTAGGCTTGTGGCAGCTTTTGCTCCTGAGTAGGATCCCACCTGTCAGTGATATAAGACTGGGGGCAATTGAAGGGGGTAACATACAAGTCATTATAGTGTCATGACAGCTTGTGGTTATATGGGTGCAAATGGATTCAATGGCCAAGTGATTGGTGATTGACAAATGGGTAGACCACATCATATAGTGTGGTTGAAATTCAGTGGGTGAATCACAGATCATTGCTATTCATAGCTGGCTATTTAATGTCAATCAAAGTCCTGATGTAGAATTAATAGACAATCAAATACATTTACGTGTTTAAAAAGGAGCACTTTGTGATCCACAGTCTCACCCCCTTCTCCAACTTAAAAATAAAAGCGATTACAATACCATTAGAAACCTGGGACTACATCATGATTGTGTGCACACAAGCTTTCTTTGCAGATAAGGGCTTCACACAGATGTCTTTTCAGGCTGACAGCTCAATATTAGTTTAGTTTAGTTTAGTTTAGTTTAATATCTTTATTGCACAAAATATCAAAATGCGGTGTGTGGTGCAAAAGGGCAACCCCGAACAGGCACGCAGGCCCACTGGATGGGGGCCCTTGTACACACACCAAAATAAAAGAACTAAAATTACACAGTACATAATTATAAGCATATTTAAAAAACACTATAAAAAACATTAAAAATACAATAAAATACTAAAATTGAGTTGCCAAATATAGGGTAAGACATCGCATAATTCAATAAACATTAGTGAAATTGCACAAGGTAGGTAAACTGATAAGTTCACAATTTGCAAATGTTCCCCACACAAATCCAAGAACACCTCGGCACAAAGATCCCCTACACACCCCAATGACGCTCCGCACAACACCGTAGCACCATATCAAATTGACTGATCAACACTCACACTCCTCGTCTGATTCCTGCTGGAACTTGACGTTGGTGGCGTCAATTTGAGAAAGGACCACAGTGCAGCACGAAACGCCACCGAGGCATGCCTAAGACCTCCGTACCGAAGCGTTTCCGGACATGTACAGAAGAAACATTTGCAAAACAAAATCGGTTGAACTTGAACTCAACTTGGACTCAAACTCTGCTGGCTGGACTCAGACATGCAAGACTTGGTAGACTTACTTTAAGACTCAAACTCTTTTGGACCCAAACTCAACATATGGACTTAAAATTGTGCTGGCTGGACTCAGACACAGACTTATGGACTCAAACTGTTGGACGTTCTTGGACTCAATCTCCACTGAACTCATGACTCAATTTGGACTCTAAATTTATTTAAAAGTGAACACTGGCAAACATTCAAAGGCAAAATATTTTTTTATTGATGCCTGATGTACATTCACGTAGGAATATGAAACCATTTTATAAACAGTTCCGAGTCGACAAAATAGAGAGAGATGTATTAACTACGTAGGGTAAAAGATATAAATCAGAGGATGGGGGATTTTTAACATATTTAATTCAGACGTGATGAGGTTGCCAAACAAAATATTTACATAATGATCAATATACAAATGTAAACTTGATTGAAAAGGAATGGAGCTTGATTGAAAAGGCATAAAAATGGTTTAATATTCCGTCTGTGTGCAGAATTTTAAATTTAGGTGTGAGCTGCTTGTGATTTCTTCCTTAGAGAGGGTGCATGGTGAGTGCATGAAGTGTGGTGGGTATACTGTAAAAGTGAAAATTTTTGCGCTTACATTCTTGCGTTCCAAGCTGCTACTGCGAACATAAAATCGTGGGAATATGTTTCTTTTGTGTATAGATCAATGTAAACTTAGAATCGCAAATTTATAAACAAGGGAAACAGTTTAAAATTGGAAAAGCACGAAAAATTAATTGCACAAAAATTTCCATTTTTTATAGTAAGTACGTACTGTAAAAGTGTAAATAATAATATTTTGGCATGTAATTTTTCACAATTGCCAATTTTGAACTACTCTTTTTTTAAATTACCTTATTTGGTCAATCCGTGTCAAATCACCCAATGGGTCCAGCTTGACTCTCATCTAGATTAATGTTGCCCTTATGGTCGAATGAAAGAATCCAAAGTTCTGTACGTTATTTTGTTTTCCTGTGACAGCCTGTCAAAGTTGGATGGGATGGCCATTCTTTGCACAGAAATTGATAAATTTCTAAAGATACTAACTTTGGGGACCCCTATTTCCAATAAACCTTCTGTTTGTATCAACTAAGTGTGACCCAGTTCAAATAATTTCACTCAAAATGTTGAACTTTCGGAAATGCTCATTAATAAAATAGCCATGCAAAAATGAACAAAATTACAGGTTTTTCACACAAAAAGACAACTTTGACCCCCTAAACACAAAATTGTCAGTTTCTTATTGAGTTGTTTTTAAAAACTCCACATACATGTACAAAAGAACATTGCATTCCATGATGTTGAGGAAGATACAGCGCATGCAACGCTTACTTTTTTTTTCTAATTCCTTCTCGAAGTTGGAAAGTTTCCAAAAAAAACTTGGCAGGGGGAAGCAAAACCCTTAATTATTTTTTTCTTTTAAATCGGTGATGTAAGATATTTGTTCCCAGTAGTTTATCTCCCTATGGATAATATAGGTACACAGTCTGCATTGACGAGACCAGGTCACCTCCCTGCATTCTACATTGTATGGACATAAACAACCTTCTAAGCTTTGCCATCCAAAATGCACTCTGAACTTTTACCGCCTTTTAGAATGAGCATCCTCAATTTCTGCATGATCATGATCTTTTTAGAACCTCTGGATCACTAATAATAATGTAGTTTGATCATCATGAGGTAATGATATCACCCTCCTCTCTTGCAGGCAGGCAGGCATTGGGTACCATTGAGAAAACCATCCAGCAGTTTTGAATGGCAATTCAAATTGGTGTCAAGTAATATTGTCATGATTTCTTGCCCCAGTTCTTGTATTGTCTCTTTGCTGCTGCTTTGCCTTTTTCCTAATCATTATCAACATTGTTTTTTAAAGTATTTATTCCTCATAAATTTCTAATGGGTACAATTACACATGCACAATGAAATCAAGAGAGCCTAATATATAGGTCAAAAGGTGCAAGTTCTTGGGAGTGTGGGTGATAATAAATATGTGACCTAGATCAGTTCCTTTCCTGCAGTGTTGTTGATATCCATAGGATTTCAAACATCATCATCTCTCAGGTAAAGTCCTCTGACTGAATAAGCTTTTATGTGACCAGATCTGGTCCAATCAGGCTAAAGTCGGCATGAGATAAGTGAACAAAAACAATAGAAAACATAGGAAAATGGACGAAGGTTCATACATTTGCAACCAAGTATTCAAGAGACCATCATGGGCAAGAGTAGCAGTAGATAGAAATTAAAGGTCTGTTGTGATCATGAGCAGGGCTACATCCAACAGTGGATTGACATAGCCTAGAAAGATTCAAGAGACCTGGGGATTCAACATCAGTAAGTGTAGCCTGTATTGAGCAAGTTAGTAGTAGTCAATTTTCAAAATTTCTAACTTTAGCCTGAGTGGATCAGGTGTAGGGCATATGATTTTTGCATGTAGTGGGTACAAAATCTCATACCCCACAAATTGAAGTCAGCTTTTGAATCACTATTTTTGAATGCTGATTATTGAACTTTGTAAAGTCATGGTGTTACTAAGTATTTTGGTTCATAGGGCATGGAATCATAAGATCACATAAATATTTAGTGACAGTTCATCTATAGCAAATATTTAGGGTGATTTAAACTAAAGTTCACAATACTTCACCTGCCAAAGGCTTTGATCTATGTATAGAAAATGAAGAGTGCTGTCAAATTAGAACTGGGTTGCTCTTCATTTCAGGTTAGAATTGACAGTTTGAGGGAGGAAACAAAAGTTGACATCAACCAGTATTGAATTACTTGAACATTATCTGTAGTGAGTGTCAAACTTGAAAAATAAAAGGATGACCGAATTGGAAAAGTAACTGTAAATTTTAAACAAGAAAGAGAGAAACAAATAAACAAACAAACAAACACTTTCAAATTAATGATTTCTAGCCAATGTGACCATGTACATACCTAGAAAAAGACTCCCCTGTGTACAGACATAACAGAACATGTTTGGAAATGTACACTTCTACAATAGACCATACATGCAGACCCCCCCCGGCCCCATTTCACACCCCTCCTAGATTTCACTGCACTACCAACCATGGTGGCCCTAAACAGTAAACACTAGACTTACTAGTTGTATAAACATGCATTTTGTCAAAATACCTATTTTTAAGTTTGCCATTCCATGTAAGTTAAATATACACAAAGACCAGATGGAAAATGTCTTGTGCTTTCACCAGCGAGATCATCAGTTGATTGCCACCTGTCTTGGGGAGTTTCGGCCCTCTTATACTCAAGACTCCCTCGAGGTGGGGGGCCGGCAGTGAAAGAAACACCACCTCCCGCTGGTGAGCTACTAAATAAAAATAAAACTCTGCTTCTAGCATCTGTTGCTAAATAAACAATCTGCTTCTCAGAAAATGAAACCGGCACAGGCCAGCTAACCAAAATAGAAGATCAAGCACCAGTTAGCACCCATACTATGTCAGCATGACAGAGCACGACGCTTTGCCCATATGGGGATACGCTATCACCGTCAAAAGGGTGATCTGCCCTAACAAAAATATTAACCTCAGGTAACTTTTCTTGCTCTGGACTGAGCTCCGTCCAGAGTAAAGAACAATGGGTTCCAGCACAGGTCCAGCACCGGCCCTGAGAAACTAACTCTAGAAATTGGTACATATAACAAAAGAAATTCAAGCCTGAGTCAGGCACCTCAGGAACTAGCAGGAGTATTCCAGAGATACTCAGTGACATAACTGTCAACAGTTGTACATTCATCAGCCCATTTCCTCCGCCCACTTTCCCACCCACTTTTTGCTTCACTTGTTCCACAATAGGCACTTATTGATTAGGCCTAACAGTTAAACCAATATGTATCTCCATAGTCCATGGTACTCAGGAAAGTTGACTTTACTGCATGCAGCATTCATGGTACATGTACACCACTACTCAAGTTAATATTTTTTAACTGTTTCAAGTTGTTGTTTTTTGTTTTTTCAAGTTGATATAATTTAACCATGATTCCAAGTTCATATTTTTTACCCGTTTTAATTTGAATTTTTTGCCGGTTCATGTTGATTACATGTTTTCAGGTCATATTTTTACATGTTTCAAGTTGATCATTTGTAATTGTTGATATTTAATTACCTATTCCAAGAATATATTTGCCAACTTTTTTGCCCAGACTTGGCATACTATTCCTGATGATATTTTTTGTTCATTTTATTTTTCATTATTATTCAATCATACAGGATAAAAAATTTAAGAGCCACAATCCTTTGAAGACGAGCTTATATCATGTGTTACTATCATAGGCTTTCATTTATTAAGTCGATCATGTTGTTATTTTCATGCCTACATGAAATTCTGAAAAATGAATTTGGAAGGCTTAAATACACCAGCTTGGGTCACTAGCTTAGAAATTAAAATGTCACAAAATATTTATGAAAAAGCAAGTATGAGAAAAAATAATTGTGAAATTATGTTAAACATCAATTCAATTCAGAAACATACTTTTGGAAATACAAACTGGTTATATAAAATCAATATAAAACCTTAAACCTGACCCACAACTTAAATACAAAATAAGGTTTCTTACAGGTATATGCAAATTGCAATGGGTTTGCCAGTAAACTCAGCATGGGTCAATGATGTTTATATGTAATCAGACATGGTACACAATAGGCCTACAAAGATGACCACTTAAGTTTGCTTCCCTTTTGATCAATTCAATCAATTATATTGGAACCATGTACATGTACTTGGAATTTACATGAAACACATAACTTGTACATAATTATACAAACTGGGAAAAACTCTTTTCAAAATAGCCTGAGAGCATGTGAATTCAATTTATATGTTTTTTTTGTGTGTTTTTTGCAAATGACCCTAACAATCACAAAAATCTGTACATTAAGCACAATAATTTTTTTTAATTCTGAAAATTTGCAAAATTTGGGTCGGCAATCGGCATTCATTTTGTAACTAAATGACAAAATATAGTAGACGATCAATACATAATTTTAATACAACTTTATTTTCGTAACTTATAGCAATTTGGACAAAAAAGAGAGCTTTTCAAAATTGACTAAAATTTGAATCGACTTTTCCCTTGAAGCACACAGATATTGATCACAGCGGAGTGAGCATTCATCTGTTAGGCTGAATATCGAACCTGTAACAAGAGGTAGCAGAAATAACCATGAAGGATGAAATATTTGTCACTTTTGAAACTGGGCCATTAATTATAATTGAAATGAGTACAGCTGCTTAGCAATGCTTAGTGGAATAAAATCGCATTGTGTCGATTAGGCCCAGTAAAAAAAGAAACATCTTTAGAAAAAAGGTTGTCAGTGGTTGCCAATTTTCCAGGAGCCTTTGTAGTGTCTTCCCAAGAGAGAGCCATCTAGAAAATATTGAACAATCATTCAAAATTTGCAATCACATTTGGCAATACCAAAGTACCATTCCATCAAAGTAATAAATCAATACAGAAAGATGCTTCCTTTACGAGTTATCACTCATTGAAAGTGCTACTTTGCTATACTTTACATGAAAGCGGCCATCTTAAAGTCGTCATATTTCCTTAATTATATAACTGTTCAAGCTGATTTTTGGATATGTGATGCACAGTTAAAAATTGATTATTAAAAGATTTGGTGACCTCAGGCGACCTTTGACCTTGTATATGACCTTTGACCTCACAAAATTGGATCAAAGATGAAGAGGAAACAAATTGGTACCTATATTTCTTGAAATGTTGGTGTTCCTTACTTCTAATGTTGTCAGAAACATGCTTTGTTAAAACTTTCCAGTTCAGAAAATCATTGATCATCATCATCATCATCATCATCATCATCATCATCATCATCATATCAGTCGGCTGCTGTAGGCCTAACACCTGTAGGCCTAACACCGGGTTTTGTTCATGTTTAAAAAAAATGAAATTAACAGTTTAATGCCAATGTCAGTTAGAAGACTCTGTACTGGATATGTATAGCTGTTGTCTATGTGCATGGTTAAAGAAAAATATTAATGTGCCACTGTGTGCACCATGTAAAAGTAACGAGAAAACCAAAGTCGGAAAGCATCTTGCAGGCCGGGCTTGCAGGTTTATTCTTTTGCACAAATAGACCTAAATAGCTAACTAAATACCTCCAGAAGACATAGCATGTGTAGCAGTTATAATAGATGAAGATGCTTAATAAACATATTGATGTGCATGAAAATCCGCAAGTCAGGAGAAATATTGTTTTGGAAACCATCTTGTAGGCCTATTAGATATTTCTTTAATGTGCATGCATCGTGCGAAAATCGGAAGTAAAAGGAAGTTGGAAACCATCTTGTAGGCTTATTCCTTTGCACATAGTTAACTAAATACCTTCAGAAGACATAGCGTGTGTAGCAGTCAGATAGTTAATAACAAATATTAGTGTGCATGAAAAATCTGCAAGTGGGAAGAAATTTTTTTTAATGTGCATGCATCATGCGAAAGTCGGAGATAAACGAAGTCAGAAATTATCTTGTAGGCAGATTCTTTTGCACCAATAGAGCTTAATAGTTAAAACTAAATACCTTCAGAAGACATAGCATGTGTAGCAGTCAGATAGTTAATAACAAATATTAATGTGCATTAAAAATCTGCAAGACGGAAGATAATTATTTCGGAAACCATCTTGTAGGCCTATACAATTTTTTTAATGTGCATGCATCATGCGAAAGTCGGAGATAAAGGAAGTCAGAAATTATCTTGTAGGCAGATTCTTTTGCCTAAATACCTTCAGAAGACATAGCATGTGTAGCAGTTAGATAGTTAATATAAAAAATATTAATGTGCATGAAAAGTCAGGAGAAAATTATTTCATCAAATAATAATTTTTTAATGTGCATGCATAGTCTAGCGGTAGGCGACTACTTGCGCTGGGATCACTGAATAAGCCATTAACAAAATTCGTTAACTATGTTCAACAAGACATGCATGCCCGGCCAGGGCATTGTAAATGTAAATCGCGGTGTCACCGTTCCTGCTCCGTCATATCCGTAGACTCCGGTGCAACAAACAATAGATACACCCAAAATGAGCCCAATTTTCCGGAGTGTGCTCATTCATTGCATGCTTTAACATTAACGGAGCTCCGTCACCGGCAGAAGCAATATTCAAAAGAATGCGCCCACTTCGGAGCCCAAATCTGACGGAGTCCGGAGAGATGACGGAGGCTTGACGGAGTTTGACGGAGTCGTTCAATACATTATACTGTAGGCCCTATGGACCATCACGGCGTCTGTCTCAGCAAGCCGAAATAAATATTATCTTAATTTTATAGATCATGCATATACCAGTATGTCTTGCTATTTCTTGTTAATACCCCGGTTAATACGTTCATTTTCACTTCTTTATTTTTATTTTTCTGTTGGACGGGTACCGCTGTTATAAAGGCGTATGTTCAAATAAATAAAATAAATAATAGTAGGCCTATAATTTATTGTAAGGTGACTGAAAAAAAACCTTTCAAGTACGGTCGGTCGTTCTGGTTTATTTTGTTTGTTTTTGTTTTCTCTGGAGGCTAAATTTCCTGTAAAATTTCACCAAAATCTGAACAATTTTTAAGCCTATTTTTTAACAATGTTCCGCGATTATAATAATAATAATAATAATAATAATAATAATAATAATAATAATAATAATGATTATAATAATAATAATAATAATAATAATAATAATGATTATAATAATAAATAAATAATAATTATAATAATAACAGTAGGTCTACATTATTTTTAGATCAGAGAAATATTAAAATACGTAGTACCAACGTGTCATGCATGTGTCTCTGACCTTATTGATTAAGTGATGAAGGTGGTCTTTGGGAAATTACGTAATCAATCAATAGCTCTTTTGTACTGACTCTGTCATTAGACTGTCAATGTCAATAGGCCTATGTCATTTGGGGAAAGTCAGTTAAGTCACACTGTCCAACGGTCCAAGAACTACCTAGTATATGAAGCGTTTGGCAGCTGGGTTGGTTGTGCAACGAAAAAAAAGAAGGCTGACAACGAAGCCAATGACATCAGCAATGGGTCTACAAACATCCAACCAAAAGATGACCGGTTGTACCCCAACTCGCGGATTACCAGGAAAGAATCAGTGGCTGTAATAATAAATGCCCAGGAATAAATGTTATCCATCATCTAACAATCAACCAAGAGATCATTAGAGACATTCTGTGGAGTAGATTGTGGGCACTGTCTCGAAATATAACGTCGAGCATCTAGCATGTCTAGAGTCCATGTAGAAATTCTGCAAATTCCAAGCGGTATGTTTAGCCTATTTTTTAGATCTTTTGTTTAATATAGGCCCTATGCCTATATCATTTAGCTCGTGCGCCGAACAGGTATATGAGACATGCTCCAAATGCTCTTGTTTTATAGTCAGGTCGGTTGAAAGATGTTAAAAACATTTTAATTAGCGCATTCTTAAATGTATCATGCGTGCATGATTAGGTAAAGGCCCCTATTAATATCATTTATAATATTATTTATTTATTCATATATATATATATATCGCTTCTTTGAAAGTTAAATGATATTAGTGGACGTGGATAGTACTATTTATAGGCCTATATCTTGCTCGCGGTTTTTATGTTTGTCTCCCATTAATTATACAGTCTATATCACAATTTTTAAATCCTAAGTGCGAATTTTAAAATCATGATTTTGATATGAAAATAATCTACAAATAATAGTATTTTTGATATATACACCCAAAATAACAAACCTATGAAAGCCGTGTAGGCATATTGATCAAATAAGGCATATATACTACATTTTAACATTTATTTGAACGGGGCTTTAACTTTGTCAATACTGCTCCGTCATATCCGTAGACTCCGGTGCAACAAACAATAGATGCACCCAAAATGAGCCCAATTTTCCGGAGTGTGCTCATTCATTGCATGCTTTAACATTAACGGAGCTCCGTCACCGGCAGAAGCAATATTCAAAAGAATGCGCCCACTTAGGAGCCCAAATCTGACGGAGTCCGGAGAGATGACAGAGGCTTGACGGAGTTTGACGGAGGTTGACTGAATCGGGCAAAACATTATACTCTAGGCCTATTATAGACCTTCTCGGCCTCTGTCTCTGCACATTGTAGCTAGCCCGGTCAGCTGATATTGGTTATTGTAATTTTTATTATAAATCATCCATCTAGGGGCCTACTAAAAGTTACATAATCGAGTCATAGCCAAGTTATTTAACAGCTATCATTTGGCCGGGATGCTCCTATAAATTAATGAATTTTGGTCCATTGTCGACATGCATGTTATCCTGGCATGTTATACTGATGTGTCAGGTTTTGCGTTCAAAAACTCATCTCTATTTTCTCAGTGAATTGTTCCGTAATAAGTGTGTAATGTGTATTAATGAACGATGACGTTTGAGATGATGCTGGACTGCTGCCGTATAGCCCTATACTCTAATATCAAGTTATATTAGGCCCTTCGCACTTCATTATTAGTTATTTGTTTAGATTTAATTATTTGATCCTGCATCCTTTTGTACATGGTGTTGGTATAGTGCATTGTCGTATAGACTTATTTTTTGTACACAACAGCGGTGTTACTATTGTTTTACTAAATGAAGCATGTTTATGCTTTTATCTTTCTTTGTCCTTTATTAATTAGTAATTAGGGGATTTAATAAATATTATTAATTGCTTCAGCGACCCTGAGGTAAACAAACAAACAAAAACAAGGGTCAAAATCCTTCAATTTCTGTGAAAATTAAACAAAAAGCACCCAAATCACTACATTTTGTATCTCCCTGTGTTATAGACAAATTTTATACGTCACATTTAAAGACATTTAAAATGACTTATAAATTGCCTTATGCTGTAATGGGGTTACATTTTGTATTGTGAGCTTTAAATGCCTTTTGCTTCCAGTTGTTTCTGGGACCTGGTGAGGCGTATTGAGGTGTAACTTGGTAAGGTGGTGGTAAGGGGTTGCCCTCAGACTCGGTGCGATTTTTGGCGCAAAATATGCAAATTAGATAGCTAATTTGCATATTTAACTTAAAAATTGTTTTTGGTTGTTTTTTTGCCATTTCTCGGAGCTGGTGAGGCTTATAGCGATGTAACTTGATGTGGGTTGTGGTAGGGGTTAGTCGTAAGATCTGATACAATTTTTGTTGCAAATTGTATATTAGCCACCTCATTTGCATATTTTTTTTATCTTGTGTAAAAACAGTTTGCCATTTTTGAACTGGTGAGGCGATACAGATGTAACTTGGTTGGGTGATGATAGTTAGGAGCAATCTAAAGATTTGATGCAATTTTTGTCATAAAATATGCAAATAAGCTACCTCATTTGCATATTCTTTATTTTTTTAAACTCTTTTTGCCATTTTTCGGAACTGGTGAGGCTTATAGAGATGTAACTTGGTGGGGTGGTGGTAAGGGGCAGTCTTATTGACATTGTCATTTCCTTAAATGGTACTGTCTGGCAGCGAAGCTCTGTCCAATTTTTTCAGGAAAGCTTTATTTTAAAAATCTCTATCCCATGATGCAGTTCATATGTATGCAAGTGGCCCAGTTTCCAAGTTACGAGCCTTAAAAGTTGGTGCTTATACTTAGTTTTCATGCATTTTGAAAAATCCTCATGTATGCAGTTGAGTTCTTACTGACGGCTCTTTAAATTGGGCTGTTAGACGGCGGAGCTCTGTCCAATTTTTTCAGGAAAGCTTTATTTTGTAAAGCTCTATCTCATGATGTAGTTCTTATGTACGCAGGTGGCCCAGTTTTCAAGTTATGAGCCTTTAAACATGTTGGCGTTTTCACTTCGGGTTTCACTTCAACCTTTTCATGCATTTCATGGACTTCGTTCCTATTGACATTTCCTTAAATGGTACTGTCTGGCGGCGGAGCTCTGTCCAAATTTTTAAGGGAAGCTTTATTTTAAAAATCTGTATCCCATGATGCAGTTCATATGTACTGAAAGTGGCCCAGTTTCCAAGTTACAAGCCTTTAAAGTTGGTGCTTATACCTCCGTTTCATATATTTTGAAAAATCCTCCATATGGACTTAGTTCTTATTGACGGCCCTTAAATGGGGCTGTCAGACCATGGAGCTCTGTCCAATTTTTTCAGGAAAGCTTTATTTTGTAAAGCTCTATCTCATGATGTAGTTCATATGTATGCAGGTGGCTCAGTTTTCAAGTTATGAGCCTTTAAACATGTTGCCGTTTTCACTTTGGGTTTCACTTCAACTGTTTCATGCATTTAATGTACTTTGTTCCTATTGAAATTTCCTTATGGACTTAGCTCTTACCGATGGCTCCTTAAATGGGGCTGTCAGACGGCAGAGCTCTGTCCAATTATTTCAGATTAATTACCATTTATATTATTTTATATCATATCATATCATATCATATCATATCATATCATATCAAATTATATCATATCATATTATATTCATTTCAATTCATTAGTTTAAACAATTATCATAGCAGTATAAAGAAAAATTAAATCCAACAATTTCACAATAATTAATACACATACAAAAAAAAAAAAAAATACATTTAAGTACATCAAAGTCATTAAGATTAATATATACAGTACTATAATAAGCTTTTGTTACTATATTCCATACACTAAAATCAACAATACATGCTAAAAAACCACTAATTGTTAAGAATTCACATTGTAAAAGCCTATCCCACAATTTGCCACAATTTGAGTTATAAATAGTTGATGCTTTTGAACAACAATGTTACCAATGTAAATGATGCATGCACTTGAAGATCATTCTCCTTATGCATGTGAAGATCATTATCGCTAGAAAGCTCATTCATCATGAAAGACCTGATATGAAAATCTCATGAACACTACCACACAGCAGTAACATTGCTGGGTTAAAGCAGAGAAAATGAGAAAGCAACCACACAACCTTTATTGATTTTAACTGTAAAATGGTACTTGAAACCAGTGATTGACAGCATGTGTTGGTGAGTTTATTGTTAAGCATTTAATGATTGACATTTTGGAGGCTCAGGTGTTTACCAGAGCTCAGGTAGGACTCGGACTGAGTATGCCTGAGTTTTTCAATAGAAATAATGCCGCTTTTGCTGGAAACCTGAGTTTCCTGAGGATACTTTGTGTGGCCAGCGCTGGATGGACTCGAATTGGTCTGGAAATTGGAACAAGAGCTAAATTATTTTTGCTAGGGTGTGTATATGTACCCCCAGATGACCAAACTAGTCTGTAGTAAGCAGACGGGATAAGGCGCCTCTAACCCTACCATGCAGCTGGAATCACTTAACCCTAGCTAACTGGAGTTGATATGAAGGAATGAGAACAAGTAAAAGATATGGCTAGCTGGCCTGCCTGCTCTGGCTGAGGATACTGATGATGTACTTCACTTCCAGATTATCTACTCCTCTGAATGTACTTGGACCACACCCACGACGATCCTGATTCTGCAGCCTCTGACGCTGCCCTGCTAACTGACTTTAGCTCGCTCCTGTTGAAGCCTAAAGCTCGCAGCCACTTCTGCCAAGAGTGTGCAACAAAACCACGGCAGCCGACTTGAAAGGGTAGCAAGAAGCCTTCCAACCTCTATCCTTGCATTCTGCTCTCAATTCTGAATACTTGGTCAATTTTCTCTCATGAGCCTCATCAATGTTGTCTTCCCATGGAACAGTCAGCTCTCCAATGATCACTTCTTTTCCAGCCTCTGACCATATGACAATATCTGGACGCAGTGTGGTGATCAATATCTCTCTTGAAATCCTCCTTTGCCATCCAGATCAGCTCTAATGCACCAGTCGTCTGCTGAAGAAAGGATGCTCGATCTTGAACTGGAACTATATGACCTGGACTGAGAGCCCTCCTTCACAAATGATATGTAACGCTTGGTATTGGTTGGAGCTTGTGAAACATTATTTTGGTCAACTTGCAGCTTGACTGCCTCCACTAACACTCCGAGGACGTTATTGTGCCTCCAGGTGTACATACCACTCGCAAGAGCAGGTGTACATGCACTCAGAATATGCTGCAAAGTTCCCTTCTTTCCACACGCATTGCAACAATCCGTCTTGTCCTCATACCAGACGCTCAGGTTGGCTGGTGTTGGTAATAGATCATATGTTGACCTGCACAGAAATGAGATGCTGAAGAGGTTCCATCTGCCAAAGCACGCTCCAAGACATGTTGCGTTGTTCAACATTCTCCCACCGTGTCAAGCGCCTTGCTTAGCTTGACCTACTGCTGTAGCCAGTCTCTTCTCCTCTTCTGCCTCTCTGATCTCCCTGAAACCAGCTTGCGGCGTTCCTTGTCAGAAGAAGACGACCACCATTTGTGCGTAGTCCAACCAAGCCCCTGACGGCCTAGCTGGGTAGCGCCAACCATCTCCTTGTGCTTCAGCCTTGACTCTGCCTCCTCAACTGCCAAGTTCGCTGTCCACTTTCTCCCTGACTTAACATCCGGCTGGGTGTTCTTGATTACCGGGTCCTTTGAGTCTCTCAGGGTCATAAATGATCTTGCCTTGGCCACCTTGAACTCTTCAACAAGGGAACGCACTGGAAAAGTCAACTTAGTCCGGCTGCTATGGATTGCGATGTTTGTTAAGCTGCGTGGAGCTCCAAGCCACTTTTTGACAAAGTTGTTGATCTTCCGCTCCATTGCCTCTACATGGGTTATTGCTACCTCATAGACTGTGAGTGGCCACATAATCCGTGGCATGAGACCATATTGCAAGCACCACAGCTTCAACTTCCCGGGCAAGCGGCACTGATCAATGGCTTCAAGACCTTTGTTGACTTGCCGTGCTGTCTCCTTGACTCTTCTTGTATCCTTCAGATCCTCTGTGTACCAGCGCCCGAGGCTCTTCACTGGTTGTTCCTGAATAGTTGGGATTTCCTCTCCACAAAGGGTGAAGTGAAAGTCTGTCAACTTTCCTCGTCTGAGTACAAGACTCCTCGACTTCTTGGTCTTAAACTTCATCCTACCCCACTCCATCAACTGCTCAAGCTTACATAGAATTGCTTCAACTGCCTCTGTACTTGGATTAAGGAGGTAAGGTCATCCATGAAAGCTCGTATTGGTGGTAGTTCCTCTGCACCTCCCAATTCTACACCTGGTCCTGCTTTTTCCGCAGCTCTAATGACGACTTCCATTGCTAGCACAAACAGGATTGGAGAAATTGCACAGCCCATTGGTATTCCAACTTCCAGCCTCTGCCACGTGGTTGTGTACTGTGTTGTAGAAAACCCATACGGAAATCACTGTAGTACTGCATGATGAAGCTTCTCACCTTCTCAGGAATCCACATGAATTCCATGGCAAACTCAATCAGTGCATGTGGAACAGAACCATAAGCATTTGCCAGATCGAGCCATACAACACTCAGATCCTTTCTCATCTTCTTAGATTCCTGTATGGTATGCCATATCATACTGGTGTGTTCTAGGCACCCTGGGAACCCTGGTATTCCAGCCTTTTGCACAGATGTATTGATTGAAACCGTTCTCAAGCACAAATGATGAAATTCTCTCTGCTAGGATTCCAAACATGATCTTTCCTTCGACATTCAGCAGCGAAATAGGGACGGAACTGGCTCAATGTATTAGAGCATTCCTCCTTTGGGATGTATCGCCTTCCGCTGTACTCCATGACAGAGGGACCACATCCTGCCTCCATACAACTCTCAGCAACCGCCACAGGAATTTCCTTAGCTCACCACACTTCTTATAGACTTTGTATGGAACTCCATTTGGGCCAGGTGCAGAAGCCGATCTAGCTTTGTTGACAAACTTCTCAACTTCAGCAAGTTTTGGTTGCGCTAGTTCAAACTGCACGCCTGGTTGAGTTGGCTTCACTAAACCTGCGATGTTAGGCATTGGTACCTGACGTTGCTGGTCCGAATAGGTTTCCTTCAAATGGTCCTCTAGCTCTTCCTGTGGGACACTAAGCTCTCCACTCTTGCTTTGCTCGAAGAGCTTCTTCAGTAAAATGGTGAGGATTCATGAAGAAAGATCTCCTGGACTGTTCTCTTTTCTTCCTCTTCTTCCTTTGTGATTCTGCACGCCGGAGTGACATGAGTTTGGTTCTTGCTTGCTCACGGAGTTGTGCCAGTTCTGGTTTTTCTTCTGGCCCAGCTTTATTCCATTGATGCTTAAGTGCTCGTAACTCCTTCCTCAGCCTACTGATCTCCTTTTGGCGCCTGTTCGGTGTTGGTTCAGGACGCTGCTGCCGCGATTCCACTGTTCCAAATCTCACCTTTCCAAAGTCATAAATCAGATCGCCCATCACTTCTAACTTCCTCTTTGATGTTCCTTTCAAAGTATTTTCCAGCATCATGCTGATATCTTCATCAAATTCACGCCAAGCTTTCTCATCTGCCATTGTTGGCCACTTGACCTTCTTCTTCCTCTCAACCACTTCCTCGCTACTTCCTTTGCGGGGATCTACCTGGGTACTGTGGTCTGAAACCTGACCTTGGTTATCTCTCGTCTGACCTGGAGACTGTTGACTTCCTCCAGAGCGATCCGCTTCGGATAGCAAATTATCTGTGCTTGATGAAGGTGAAGAACTCTCCTCTGCTGCTTCAGAAACAGCATAACACTTCATTCTTGCTTGGTGAATTCGTATACCTCTGACGCTGCTAAATATTCTGCCACACCAACAGATGGGACACTCAAACGCTAGTTCGTGGTGAAGCCGTTTCCGGTAGTTATCCTTGTTGTCCGTCCCTTTGGGTCTATCATCCTCCCCTCCTCTCGGAAGACCCTGGGGGTATGGTTCCTTATAGTTACTACAAGCAATATGAAATGGGTGCTCTGATTATCAGAGCTGGTGCCCGAACCGCCAATCCCGGCACCCCCTGTTACTAGTCTTTCCTAGTTGTCCGCTGTCTTTCCAAGCTGTCACCAGTCTATTCCTGGTTTGCCAGCCAGACTATTCCTGACAGTCACTGGTGTCCAGAAAAAACAAGTTAAATATACACAAAGACCAGATGGAAAATGTCTTGTGCTTTCACCAGCGAGATCATCAGTTGATTGCCACCTGTCTTGGGGAGTTTCGGCCCTCTTATACTCAAGACTCCCTCGAGGTGGGGGGCCGGCAGTGAAAGAAACACCACCCCCGCTGGTGAGCTACTAAATAAAAATAAAACTCTGCTTCTAGCATCTGTTGCTAAATAAACAATCTGCTTCTCAGAAAATGAAACCGGCACAGGCCAGCTAACCAAAATAGAAGATCAAGCACCAGTTAGCACCCATACTATGTCAGCATGACAAAGCAAGACGCTTTGCCCATATGGGGATACGCCATCACCGTCAAAAGGGGATCTGTGTATATGTACCCCAGATGACCAAACTAGTCTGTAGTAAGCAGACGGGATAAGGCGCCTCTAACCCTACATGTACCATGCAGCTGGAATCACTTAACCCTAGCTAACTGGAGTTGATATGAAGGAATGAGAACAAGTAAAAGATATGGCTAGCTGGCCTGCCTGCTCTGGCTGAGGATACTGATGATGTACTTCACTTCCAGATTATCTACTCCTCTGAATGTACTTGGACCACACCCACGACGATCCTGATTCTGCAGCCTCTGACGCTGCCCTGCTAACTGACTTTAGCTCTCTCCTGTTGAAGCCTAAATCTCGCAGCCACTTCTATAAAATATACTCGTTAAATAAGAAAAGAAGGATGATCTTATATAGTATACAACAAAATGTTTTCCCCTGCCCTAAACTTGGCCAAAACATTTTGTAATCAGTTAACAAAATATTTCAAAAAGTATTGTAAGTAAGTTTTATAGTGCATTAACCTGAAAACTTGGTCTTTCCACCTGTCCGACTCCGAACTCTGAAAAATATGCGGGTGTTGCCACTGCAGACATGTAGGTCTGACATTTAAATGTATATAACAAAAAAAAGATACATTCATGCAATACATACTAATTTGTATAGCCATGGAAACAGTACTATTATTTCCATGGTATATCCTGATATTCCATCAAGGCCAAATATCCAATCCAACTATGGAATCCTATACAATAACAGGGCAATGTACGCAAGTAATAGTCTAGAAAACCAATTAGAGTAGCACTAATTAAGTTTTGTCATTAATCCAGCTCTACATATTGTATTATAGCCTACATGTATGTGGGGTCATCATACTCATGTTATTGAAGTATTAGTTCATCACTGGTAATGGTTTGGTAGAAATATTTCATTTGTAATAGAGATAGTCTTAAGGGGGTACTACACCCCTGCCAAATTTTGTGCCTATTTTTGCATTTTTCTCAAAAATTATAGCGCATTGGGGACAAGTAAGATATGTATATTATAGGCGCAAAAACTACAACTACTGCATTGGAAATTTTATTTCAGCACAGACAATAGTTGTGGCGTTACAGTCAAAAATGAGGGAAAACCAATATTTGATCAATAAATCAATAACTACTTGCTTTGAGTTACTGAATTTTCAGTACAGTAGTTGTAGTCCTTGCCCCTATAATATACATATCTTACTTGTCACCAACGTGCTATAATTTTTGAGAAAAATGCAAAAATAGGCACAAAATTGGCCAGGGGTTATGTTTTTTTAAATATTGATTTCTTCTCTTTATTCAGTTTGCAATATTAGGCTAACTTTTTCTGCTTCAGACATCAATTTATTTTTGATTTGTTTAAAAACAATACACACTAGCACGGCAGATATTATAAAGCAATTATTGATAGTGCCTCTATGTTCAAGTGTCCCAGACAAAGTACTACATCATCAAGACTAATTAGATTTGTGTCATTTGATTTGCATTAATCTTGTGGAATATCAACTTGCCTATTACTTGTACCTGGGATGGGAGAAAGTATGGCAGTTGCTAAGCAGCAACTGTCATACATGGCTAGAGGTAGGGATGGATCACAACATTTAGGGCGTATTTAGTGATCAAAATGCAGGGAAGAACTGTGGTTCGATTTTTACATGCTTTTGAATAATGGGATTTAGGGTTAGGGATTAGGGTTAGGGTTTAAAAATAATAAACCGGGTAAGAAACGAGCTAGAATCTTCCGAGTGTAAGAGATATACTTAAGGCTCTTACACACTATTGCAATTTCGCTCCTATACCTTTACATTAGGAAGAACCTGCAAAATGGTCGTATTATATACATGTAGGTCACTCTTGTGAAGGCCATATAACAGCACCCATGGGTGCCATGATTTTACAAGTTACAAGAAATTCAGCATTTTGGCATTAGCCAGAGCTAAAGCTAAATTAGCGCTCCCAGTGTATTTTTCAATGCTCCCTTTTACTGCACTTTGAACGGTTGGGTACAAATTGCTTATACTAAATCATTTGAAACCCACCCTGTCATGGAATTTGAATAGCTTTGACAAAACTCTTTCCTTCGAAATTTAATTGATTTACATCATTGCTATACAAATCTCCACTTTGACTTTCAAAACATGGTACATAACAATCGTCCCCTTGAAATGACTTCCAAAAGCGCTTGGGTGCTATAGTAAATACCAGAGAACTTCAGCGGTGGCATGATGTTGCATGTAAATGTATACGCGCGCCATGCAAAACAGTCACTGACTCTGTTGTCACGGCAGGAAATCGGCCAATCAGATCGGCGAGCCTAGTACACGCATTGTAGGCGTTGGAATGAATCACATTTTTTCCCTTATACCTCATTTGTTTGGCTAGAAATTGAAAGGGGATAATGTGATCAGTGAAAACAAACATTTTATAAGAATCTATTCTTTTTGCAAATCACACATTATTGCTTTAAATTAGTCATAACTCGAAAATAAAGTATCATTTAGAAAATAAAAGCTAAATTTTGCCCATTTATACAATTTCTAACTAAATCTTGCCGTTTGAAAAAGACACTACATGTAGTTAAAAAAAGATATATTTCCCTGGAACAGGTCACATACATGTTGAAGAATGACCAAGCCAGATATATGATTAATTTAATTTTAAATAGATATATATATCAAATTTTATTTGTTATGAATCTCATGACTAACACTACTAGTAGTGGGATGTACAAAAATCCACTTATTATTATAATTAGATTTTATATCTATACAGTTCGTTAAATTTTATTACATTTAATCCACATACAAATCAATATTAATATTGCTATGGCGACTGGAGCAAATAGGAACTTTATTAGCATGAATTATGGCGAGCCAATTATGTAAATTTTAACCAAAAACTGATGACATTATGTTTCATCTAAGTCATTTAGAACAAAGAATGAGGAAGACAAAGACCAAGAATATAAATAGGGAGATGATGAAGAAGGAGATCTTTATTAAAACTGAGAAAATTTGGGCATTTCTACAATTTGAAATTGAATTAGTGGAGTTGAATTTTTTATAGTCCAATTTGAAAAAATGAAATTGCCACTCAAATGCAAAATATTATTGATTTAAAAAAAATATATAATCTTGTGAAAATCATAAATTAATGGTGATATGATGATATCCATTGAAAGGATATGCTAACTGTTTTTTTGCTCCAGTCGCGCTCAACGTGTGTACATATGACATGGTCTCAGATTTGAAGCAGGTTTCACTGCCAAAGTGTGTAAAAATTCACCCCCGAGTGCATATGTTTAATTTCTAAGGTGTCTTTTCTAGGGTAAAATAAGCCCAATCGCCATTCTAACTTCCGGTTTTTGAGAGCAGTTTTGGGACACTTTGACCTCTGACATATCAGGAAAATTTACGTAATTATTATTAATTTTCTTATTATTGTCATAATGTTGATCATTAAAAATACTAAATAATTAATTTATAAAATACTAATTTTTTTATATTTGTTTTAATTATTGTTAAACATTTTAGATTATATTTTGTACGTACAAAACCCAATATTTCTGAATTTCCTGAAAGGTCAAAGGACAAACTGTCCTAAAACTGTCCTACAATGCATTGCAAACTTCCAATGCCGATTTGGCTTATTGTTTGTAGAACATGATTTTTTTGTCAAAACATGCCAACTTTGTATGCTCATAGAGTCTACAATATACATAGATATGGCCCTTTAAAATGTTAACATATCAGCTGAGGGTACTATTTGATGGATTCAAGTGTTTGTTTTGTGATTGACTTAATCATTTGCGCGCCAGAATCATTCAAATATGACATGCCTCGTGACAATTGACATGCCAAAATAAGCCGTTTTCGGCAAAAAAATTGATTTGAAAAATCGTAACTCTTGATAGGAAGGTGCTACAGTGATGGTTGACCTACCAGTCTATGCAGTATTGAATGGGCTTACATTTGATACCTAACTTTGTTCATTCTAACTAAGGGAAAGACTTGCAAAATGTAAAAATGTTTCCCCTACCCCTTAAAATTTTGATGTGTGTAAAAATTCCCGCCATTTATAAAAATCGGGATTACAAAAGAAAACTACAAGAGCTATAGGCTTGAAAAACTAATCAGTTAAATGCACAGTATAAGTTCCTACTTGGGTATAACATTAATATCTTTCCATTCCTTCTCAATTTTCTTTTCTAATTTTTTTATCAATTTGTGACATCTGTAAATTACGTAAAATTTGGCATTTAGAAAATCATAAAAAAAAAAAAAAAAAAAATGAGGGCGACATGTTTAAAAAACTAATCAGTTATTCCCATGATACAGTACTACAGGGATATAGTACCAAACTTGTGCTAAAATGCATATTTTTTGAATTCTAATTTTTTTATCAAATTGACTCGCCACCCCATTTTTGAGCAAAATCGGGAACAATTAGTACCTGTAATATTGCGCAATCATGTGACCTATATTCAATGTGTGTGCACCAATCAGATGTTAGACTTGCACTACAACATGATGTGAGCCTTGCAGAGCCTTTATAAGTGTGCCAATAGAGTTCAAATATGTTGTGACGACGTTGTCACTTATGGATCTCATATTTTTATTTCCATCAAAAGCATATGCCTCTACTGTAATGCTCATATCAGGAAAACAATTACAGATTTTGCATTTCTGACTTCAGAAAAACTAATCAGTTATTCCCATGATACAGTACTACAGGGATATAGTATCAAGCTTGTGCTAAAATGCATATTTTTTAATTTCTTATTTTTTTATCAAATTGACTCGCCACCCCATTTTTTAGCAAAATCGGGAACAATTAGTACCTGTAATATTGCGCAATCATGTGACCTATATTCAATGTGTGTGCACCAATCAGATGTCAGACTTGCACTACAACATGATGTGAGCCTTGCAGAGCCTTTATAAGTGTGCCAATAGAGTTCAAATATGTTGTGATGATGTTCTCACTTATGGATCTCATATTTTTATTTCTGTCAAAAGCATATGCCTCTACTGTAATGCTCATATCAGGAAAACAATGACAGATTGTGCATTTCTGACTTCAGAAATGAATTCTGCACAAAATTTTAGTCTAGAAAACATATTTAAAACAATATTTTTTGAAACTTTATATTTTGCCATTTTTGGCAGTCAAACCTGCTTCAAATCTGAAACCGTGTCATACAAGCTGACATCCACGGTACATGTAAGCAAGTACTCGATTGTTGAACTCTGAATAAAACTGGGTCGACCCGGTTTTAATACAAAAAGTTAAATGTTACTCATTATTTTACGCTTCAGGCTTAGTCTTTTACGTGGTATTTTACATGTAGTATACCACTGTGCATTATAATTATGCAAAAAAGTAGAACTCATATATGAGCATGGGCTAGTGGAGCTCATATTTAAACATTAAGGGGCAATGCAATAATCATAATTTTTGCACTGCCCCTTAATGTTTAAATTGTAAATGTAGAGAAAGCCAACCATTGAATCAGTTGAATTTCAAGCTTCTGGATCAATGACTAGAGCTGTATACAATGTAATAAGGTATGTACAACAGATCAATGTAGTACATTAAAGTGTGCCTCAAACACAAAGTAGACAAATAAAGAATGGGGCAAAAATCAATGCATGCACATTGGAACTGTATGAGCTTTTTAGGCATGTAGGATACATATACACATGGAGGGCTTTTTGCTTTAAAAGAAACAAGATTCTTAAGATTAGCAACTTATTTAAACTGTTGCGATTTGGTAGTTTAGCATCTTTGTCTAGGATTCAAATATCACTATACTTTTGTAAAACATAAAAATATCATTTTTCCTATATTGATTTAGATAATAAATATAATTTGTTGTTGTTGTTTCGATCAACAGTACCTCATCTACCCTTAAAGCCATATGATAACATTTGCTGAGGAGAACGCCCTCAAAAAATTGTAGATTCTGGTTTTACACGATTGTAATGTACTTTAGTCAATAAAGATACTCTGCAAAAATCAAGACTTTAGGTGCTGTAGTTTGGTCAAAATCGGAGATTTTGAATAAAACGATGGAACCGGCGTTTTATTATTACGATGGAAATTAGTACGTACATTGCATGCGGGATACACATACACACACACCCCGAGGATCGTACCATATTACAACCGCGGGAGTAACACGCATGGGCGCTAGTAGTAAATTCCATTTTTCTATGCTTTACCTCACTTGTTCGGCTCAAAATTAAAAGGGGACATATCTGACAGTAAAAGCTAACATTTTATGGAAAATAAATACTAATCGATTTTTACAGAAATGTTATAATATGGCTTTTAAGCAAAAAGTCCGCCATATGAACAGTCTCATGGATTCAAATACTTAAGTTTACATCCAAATTTATCCCAAAGAAATTGCTTTGTCAATGTGAGAAATGCCAACTAATTTTGGTGTCTAGAATTAATGTATGAGATAGAAACATGTGGAACAGTCAGTCAAATCACATGTATAAAACATCAAAACAATGGGATTAGTCATGCATGAGAATAGACTTGACATGTATCCAAGAAGAGAATTTACAATGTAAAAGCAAAATGAGAAGTTGAAAGAGAGTTAAAAGAGAGTAGAGAGAAAGAGACTTCAGATCATTTCCGCCCCATGTGCATACTTTTTCTTTGGGAGAGGGAAAATGCCTAAAACTTTAGGTTTGATGTATTGTTAGCCTTTTGAACTCAAGAACTGCATGACCTATGGAAATATTGAAAATATAAATGTGATTATTGGCTGCTTTGACTCATTTTCTGTAAGATCAATTGTATTAATATTTTTGTACATCAATTGTATTAATATTTTTGTATTGTATTATATTTCCCCTCTGGAACTTGTCTGTATTGTATAAAAAAGTATTCTTATTGTGCATACATGTATGTATATTCTTTTTGTGCTAGTATCATTATTGTACTGTTTAATTTGCAACGCGTGAAATGTTTTAAATAAAAGCCCGATTTCGGGCATGAAATACAAAAAAATATTTTTGTACACTGCAGCTTGTTTTAGATGGCTAAAACTGGAATAAATATTGGCTCTCTCACTCGGCACTCGCTTTAAATTGTTCTGCTCCACTTCTGGCTCAACGTCAATGGGTTTAATGATGGTGACACAGCACAGACAATGGCACATCATTACAATCAAGTTAATTTCTAATTTTTAGATTTGGTTAATGTCAGCGACGTGCTAAAATTATAAAAAACATTACATATTCTGCCATATCACACTGAATGATTAGAACACAAAATTAGTCCCATTTTGATGTATTGTTACTCTCTGCATGCATGCACAAATTGTATCAACACTAACAGCTTTGTGATTATAACAATAAAATTATTATAATTAGAACGGTGACAAGTAGATTACACCTCTCCTAATATGCATATTACAAGATTTATTGCCTCGTTCAAGTGGCACTGAGAAAAAGCAATATAAATTGGTTTTCTTTCATCAATAGAAGCATTAATAATATTGATCAATGTCAATGTCAGCACACAGCAAAAGCCTTGCATCAGATTATTCCAGTTGAAATCCATACACCCCCTAATGGAAAATTTGACCTAAAATAATAATCTTCCACATCAGAGATTATGAATTTCAAACAGGGTTACCAGAATGGGTGACTCCATTTGAAATCTACACCCCCTGTGTGGGAGATTAAGGTCTTCTCATCCATATAAGGGGGGGGGGGTGGATTTCAAATGAACCAGCTCATTATTGCAAAGCATTATGAATGGTAGAATTAATGATTTCCATAATCCATAAATTCCATAAATGTATATGGATAGGCTCTAAATTTGTTTGAAATTATAATACAAGAATGTCTTGTGCATTTATTTGCAATGTTCTTTGTATGTATTCTAATAGCGTCAGACAGGCCCGTACGCATAGCCAGGATTTTTTTGGGGGGGGTGCTGAGTTTTGAAAAAGTGGACCTTTTTTTCTTCAAAATTTGGACCTTTTTGGATTGGAGGGATTTGGACATTTTTGGACCAAAAAGGCATAAAAAACCTATTTTTTCACTCGCTACGCTCACAAATGGGACTTTTTTGGCCTTTGCCATGTCATTTGGGGGGGGGGGGGTGCCCCCCGCAACCCCTGGCTACGGGCCTGGCTGTCAGATTTATTCAGTCATCTCCATTCAAACAATTCAAACATACAATTTCACAAAGCAGTAAACATGTAAGACAACTAGGGCCTTTACTGACCACCCGGCATGGTGTGGACGAAATACACGCACATAAATATTAAAACCCCTAAAAAAGTACAAGAAAAAAAATTGTGTATGCATTGCAGACAAGGTAAATTCAAATCATATCATCTCACTGGGTACCACCAGTATTCCAAAATGGCTCAAGTCTGGCTCAAAAATTCCTCCAATTGACTAATTGTACTACAGAATGGCAAATTCTTTCGTGCCAAATATTATTGTCACTGGGCCAAAATCGTGAGATATAACCTCTGATTAAAAACTGCTGGGCACACAACTTACAGCTGAACAAATGGTACCCAGTATACCAGATACACCATAGTAAAAATACCTATAAAAGAAAATGGCATATAGCTGAAAAATCTGATAAAAGACAACATGTCCAAACAAGTTCATGGGCAAAGTCCGCATTTCCGTTCATTATGTTTCAAGTTTAGCATTACATAATTGATAGGACTGGGTAAAGGTGTGATTGAGATAGACTTTAAAGCTAGGTTAAAAAATTAAAACAAATTGTTTCATTTCTTGGGGAGCAATTTCTGTTTTGTCTTTGGCATTGGGAGCAATTTTAAAACATTTGATTTTTTATTTGGGAAATCCAAACAATGATGGCAAATTTTTTAGATTTTTTTCTCATATATTTTTGTTTACAAGCAATATTTGAAAGCTCACTAAATAATCAATAGCTATTAAATTTTTCACGTCTAACCCACTCTGCAATGATTTGACAATAAATATTTTTTGAGTAATTTTGATTTCAAAAATAAGTAATTTGAGGCATGCATATATTACTGTGAAGGGGCATATTTTCACAAGCAGTTATTTTTGTGATTTAGAGTAAGAGAGACATTTTCGCAAATGTTATTTTCGCGATTGCTAAATCCTGCCATATACTTGTAATACATTGTTACAAAAATGTCCCCTTTACAGTACCATACATCCAAACCAGAAAAACACCCAAACAAAAAACAAAAACAAAAAAACACTGCATTTTGCATAATTATGCTTTCAGGCCTGTCACCTGCACAGGAAACCAACTGATATTTTTAGCCTTATCTGCATGTTCGTAGGAAAGATACATACATATTTGTAATTATAGAGAATATTTTTATCTCAAGTTCAGTTGAATTTGGGTCAACTTCATTTCACAGAACATATGTATTTGTGTCACTCGGTCTATTAATTCCACCTTTGATACAGAATATGGCATATTGTCATGGTTTCTCTGAAGTGACTGCATGCAGTGGTGACACTAGATATTGTATTTGTTTTATTTTTGGGGCAAGATGGGTGATAAGGGGGTAAAAATGCCTAGATTAAAGTTTGGCAATTTTTTTTTGACCTACTTGCTGAAATCACTTACTGAGATGCTGAAATATGGATTGCACCTAGTTACATGCTTAAAAAAGGAATTATAACTGCTAACAATGCCAATTTTGCATGGGGGCCCGGGGGAACTCCCACCCTCATGAAATCATGAAAATCCAACCAATTTTATTCATCCTTGCAGGGATGTTGTCCTCATTTTAGTCATCACACCATGAGACATGAATCCAAATTGAATTAATATGGGTGTCACCTGCATTGTCTGTGATAAATCACCTAGCAACCAAACCCATCAACCCAGGTGATATATGATCATGCAGCAATCGCATTACAATTAAGTGTCTGTGTGCATGTGGTGTGATGTGTAATATTGTAGAATTGGTAGAATTTATGTGATCTCAATACAATTTTCAGGCCAGATTGGCTTTTTGGGGCTTCATGTTAACATGTATGTGTGTCTGTATCATGGTAGTTCATTTTTTTCCATATTATAAAAGCAAAAAAATTTCGCGGTATTAATTGTTTGTGTTTTAAACTGTTTGGAGCAGTTTTGCGTTTTCTTACAAATCGTTACAAAATAAAAACCTTGCGAAAATTTCCACACCTGGTCAAGATTTTCAGTCTCAATTGTCTTACATAAGAGGACATGAAACAAGAGCTATAGGCTGCCATAAAGTGGACACAAATAATAAAAAATGCATATAGCTTACATGATATACAATACCATACTTTCTAGCTGTGATGAGCTTAGCCCTAACATTTGATATACTGTAGATCTGTACAAAATCCATTACAACTTATTTTTTTTCTTTCAGTATATACTATGGCATGTAGTGTGGCTAGGATGGAATATATTCATTATGTGTCTATATCTAAGTGCTGGAGTCTTAAATGTTGAGGTAAGTTACACCATAATTCTTTCTATATGTGACGGAAAAACACTCCAAAATCTGTTTTATGGGTGGGCAAACCTGTCAAGTACGGTCGGCCAGTTGGGCATGGGCAAAATGTTATCTTCAGTAGATAACATAATTGATCTATCTTCAATAGATGGCATGGGCAAAATTTTATCTTCAGTAGATAACATAATTGATCTATCTTCAATAGATGGCATGGGCAAAATGGTATCTTCAGTAGATAACATAATTGATCTATCTTCAATAGATGGCATGGGCAAAATGTAATCTTCAGTAGATAGCATAATTAATCAACATGTATCTTCAATAGATGATATGGGCAAAATCTTATCTTCATGAGTAGATAGTATAAACTGATTGCAAATTTATCTTCATTAGATGGTGTGAAAAAAATGCTATCTTCACTAGATAGCATACTGACTGAGTGATCTCCTGACTTCAATATAGCAGGCATGAGCAAAATGCTATCTTCAGTAGATAGCATACTGACCGAGTGATCATCTGCCTTCATTATAGCAGGCATGAGCAAAATGCTATCTTCAGTAGATAGCATACTGACTGAGCGATCTCCTGCCTTAAATATAGCAGGCATGAGCAAAATGCTATCTTCAGTAGATAGCATACTGACTGAGTGATCATCTGCCTTAAATATAGCAGGCATGAGCAAAATGCTATCTTCAGTAGATAGCATACTGACTGAGTGATCATCTGCCTTCAATATAGCAGGCATGAGCAAAATGCTATCTTCAGTAGATAGCATACTGACCGAGTGATCTCCTGACTTCAATATAGCAGGCATGAGCAAAATGCTATCTTCAGTAGATAGCATACTGACCGAAAGTGATCATCTGCCTTCATTATAGCAGGCATGAGCAAAATGCTATCTTCAGTAGATAGCATACTGACTGAGCGATCTCCTGCCTTAAATATAGCAGGCATGAGCAAAATGCTATCTTCAGTAGATAGCATACTGACTGAGTGATCATCTGCCTTCAATATAGCAGGCATGAGCAAAATGCTATCTTCAGTAGATAGCATACTGACTGAGTGATCATCTGCCTTAAATATAGCAGGCATGAGCAAAATGCTATCTTCAGTAGATAGCATACTGACTGAGTGATCTCCTGCCTTAAATATAGCAGGCATGAGCAAAATGCTATCTTCAGTAGATAGCAGACTGACTGAGTGATCGCCTGCCTTAAATATAGCAGGCATGAGCAAAATGCTATCTTCAGTAGATAGCATACTGACTGAGTGATCGCCTGCCTTAAGGGGTTGTTTGGAATGACATGTATGTCAGGGGTCAAAAACAAAATTTTTACCTTTTTGACCTCAGCACATGTGTATGTATGATCTGCCATACAAAAATTAAAAACAATACCTCAAAGTATCATTTTTTAATGTTTTTGTCATAATCACGCTTTTCTACAAATTTCATCTGTTTGTACCGGGGCGTGTCTGTTGCCAGGTAGGCCTACATGACAGCATAGACACACGTTACAACCTTGAATAATAATACAGAATTGTGACCAGGCGGCGGATGACATGATCGCGCCGGCAACTCGTGAAACCGCCCGGCCGTATGGCATTTTCCATATACTCGGTTAGTTTTGTGGGGTTCATTATCGAACCCCAACGGTTTTAACTTGTATTTATATTATTTATCAACATAGGCCTATTTGTTTGTGATATTTCAAGCGTTTTAAAATTTCAAAATAATCCCATTCAATTACACTGAATTTAGGGACTGCACGTCATACACCACCTGATTGTAACGTTATATTCTTCTTAAGGGTCGGTTCATAGTGCATATTCAAGGCGAATATTCGCTTCGAATACGCTTTTAAGCGTCAAAATATATGCGGCTCGAATATAAAACTATGAACCGGAGAAAGATATATTTCTACAATTTACAGCGTTGCCCGACTGTTAACAAGTATTGCCCGTTGATCAAGGTAAGCAAAATTTAGAGAATTTCTTTAACGAAGTTAATAAAATCATAATAGGTAAACTCCATTGAACTACCGTAAAACCCCGTCTACAAGCATATAGTGTGCTTCTGATGAAAGCTACATTAATCCAGTCGCCATTATGGAGTTTGAGCAAATAAATTACGGATCCAAGCATATACAAACAAGTATTATTTTAAGACAGATCTATTGTATTGGTATATTAAAGGTCCGTAACCCGATCGACAGCATCATCCCCCCGATTTTTCATTGTTGATGAGGTTTTGGTATCACATAATAGATACTATTTTTCTCAAAATTCTCATTACTATCCTGAAATTTGACGCTCCAAGTCGATCTATTTCCGGAGAAATCATGAAACACAGCGGTTTTTACAGGCTACCAGTTGTTCGCATTTTACACGACACGGGAGTTTTGGGTAGTCATAGAATGAAATCGGAAAAGATTCGGAATACTTCACCCCAGTACCAATTAAGTCGCAAAAATACATCAAATAGGCCCCTAATGTCAAACTATAGATGGCGCTATAATGATATAAAACAAAAAACAAAAATAAAGAAATACATAAGAGGCGAAATAAATAAGGAAACATGACCTATATTGTCAAGCATGATACGAGGAATATGAAAAAAATTATGAGAGCACCTCCGCCCATTAAAAAATTAGTTAACAAATAAAACAAAGAAAAATCATAAATATGTGAAAATGTGCATCATATAGCTAAAAATAAAGAAATAATTAAGCGAAGTAAATACAGCATGGGCTATCTTGTCAAGAATGATAATGAGCGCAGTGATATGTAATGTTTTTTAAGATTAATCAGTATGAATAGAGGGTATAAAAGTGTACAGGGGCGAGCCGGTTTTCAGTGCTAAGGCGAACACTTCCTGTTTCCACCGGGACATGCGCTCGGCCGTTGTTTCAGGATGCCTGACCAGAATGCAATTCACGCGTACCAGTGTATTGGCTTGCTAATATGCTAATTATTCACATTTATGCTGAAATTGTTCCCGTTTTCTCACATAGATTGATAAAGGGGATAATATTTGACATTGTATGTAAGTTTGAAGAGAATCCATATCCTAAACCGATAGGGTTACCCCCCTTTAACGCTTGCTTCGAATTAAGCTTTTATAAAAAATACTATATATGCTTGTAGACGGGGTTTTACGGTATTGTCATGATTTAATGTCTGTATAAATGGGTCTAAATAAGAGCAGTGGCGTAACCAGTGGGGGCCGGGGGTGCAAGCTGTCCCCCGGACACAACAAACCTGGAAGGAGAGTCAAAAATTGGGAAGGGGAAAAGGGGGGAAGGAGGGAAAAAGAGGGAAGAGAAAGGGGAAGAGGGAAGGAGAAAAGGAAAAAAAAGGGAAAGAAAGAGGGAAGAAAAGGGGAAAGAAGAAAAGAAAAAGAGGGAAGAAAAGGGGAAGGGAGAAGAGAAAAGGGGAAGGGACTCAAGGGAGAAGAGAAAAGGGAAAGAAAGAGAAAAGATCTAATAGGCCTACTACTTTCATTGTGAAATTTGTACTCTGAAACACTGATATTTTCTAATATGCCAAAAACCAGGAGCTTCATGGCGCTCAGCCCCCTTGATCCCCGCCTGGACCCCTGGACCCAACCGACTCCACCCGTTTAACGCTTCGTGGCAAGCAAGCTTTCTCTCGAACATATATAATACTAAAACTTTTGATCAGAAATTGGGAAATATTTCAATCTTGCCCCCGGAAGGTAAGGTCTGGTTACGCCCCTGACCTGAATAGGAGTCAAAAAGATTTGCTTTTTGGGGCATTTACGACCTGCCTGTAACAGGCGCGGAGGTTGACCCCCATACCTTCTTGTAGGTTTCAACTGCAAAGCAAATCAAGAAATGAATGAGTCAAATCTAAATAAGTGAATAAATAAAAAATAAATAAATAAGTCAATAAATAAGTCAATAAATTCATAAATAATTAAATAAATAAATAAATAAATAAATAAATAAATAAATTAAATAATTAATTAATAATTAATTAATTAATAATTAAATAAATAAATAAGTAAATAAATAAATAAATAAATAAATAAATAAATAAATAAATAAATAAATAAATAAATAAATAAATAAATAAATATCATAAGATATGATTGAAGCGACGACAAATATGACAGCCCTCACAAGTGTTATATATGAGACCACCCACGGTGACCCACCAAATATATATCTGTCGAGTTCAACAAAATTCAACTCCCACAAATATATTTCCGGTGAACACTTTTTTCATTGGCTGATATCCACTTGAGATCGGTATCATCAAAGTAGTACTGCTCTCATTTCATGATTCATTGAGCAATCAATTTTGGCATTTGACCGAAATACGCGTCAAAAGATAAAAAGTCTCGTTCGAACTTGTGTAGGCCTACATTGCTAGGGCCTAAGTGTGTTTTAATGCCTGATTCACAAATTATAGAAATAAACAAGAATTTATTTTAAAAGAACACGCAATGATAGGATACCAACGCTCGTGGTTTTGTTGTTCTGCATAGTTTATGAAGATATTCATTGCAAAGCGCTATATATCCATTCCAACATATTACTTATTTTGCCCTCTTAATTATTAATTATAATTATGAATTTGACTGATAACAACGCATTACATCTTTATTCCGCCCAACATAACATCGTTTATTGGGGCCAAAAACGTCAAGAATTCCGCTAGTGCGGAAAAGATGACAAAAAGATATGGATTTTTTTCCCCAAAACACCAAAAGAAAAAGGTCTTTTTGGGGAAAAAATCCATATCTTCAATACGAAAGGTCAAAATTGTCAATTGATTGTCGGCTTTTCATCCCACCTACATACACTATAAGTATAATGCGGACCTATTTTCTCAAATGCGACATTTTTGGTCGTCGGCTTTTCCTCCCAGCTACATACACTTTAAGAAAATATCATTAGATTTATAATATTTACTTCGAGGACTGTTATATCAATATGTGAAAAATATCAAATTTTAATAATTTGTCATAAAATTTGTATTATATCGTGAATTTCAAAAAATGAAAATTATTTGATATCAGAAAGACATTCTTCGTATTCATAATGTAATTCGATATGTCTGATGTGCTCTCATGTCCCACAAAAATACTGTCGAAACGCTCAAAACGCTCATTCCAGATCCCTTGATTTTCATTGGGGATTTTTGAAATCATCGTTCAGTTAAGCGATATTCAGGTGACCTCGAGCCTTTCATATAAATCAATAGTATCTCGCTATCAGTTGCGCGATATTTAATCCGATTCAACTCGGCGTGTCATCATATTTTATTAGTTGCCGTATATATTTTGGCGTCACAAAAAGTATTCGACTTCGAATATTCCCCTTGAATATGCACTTTGAACCAGCCTTAACCTATCTTAGAACTGCCTATTATTTCAATTGTTATACTGTTCTGGTTGGTTTATTGCATATACTGCATAGAAATTATGCAATATGACGTCGAGCATGACAGAGTCATCTTCATTCAAATAAAATTCAGGTACCCGTAAGGTACCACGGAGCAATCATGCGATAATACAATAAAACAGATGAAAGGTATGAATGGTTGTGGAATCGAATTGCAGACCTGTCCCTCTGTCACCTTAGAACTGCATCTCGTAGGCAATGGTAGGTAATAAACCAACCGGAACCTTATAACAATTGAAATAACAGCATGTCTTGGTCTCAATTCAAGATGTGCAATTTGGACACACATGGGTGACCGGACAGCGTTAATCTGCATTTTTGGGAAATCATTTATTGGGGAGTTGTGAGTTAGTTTGCAGAGTTTTGCACGTTTTTAGACGTAACATGATGATGCATGTATGGGTGGGGGCTTGTGTTAGGATGTGGTTACCTCATCATTTCGGCTTAAAATGTTCGGAGTGATGTGTGCTTTGTGTGATAGCACCTGTGCGAAGTTGAGGACTTACATTTCAGTTATTATTAATTTTCTAATAGACAGACACGTATAGCAGAAACAGTTTCACCTTAATTTACTGGTCTTCCACATGATAGTTATTTATCTTACTATAATTCACCAGAATCTGTCTGTGTGTCTGTCTGTTTGCCTGTCCGCCTCTTTTCTCGGAGACTGGGGGTCGCGCGTTCCTCAAACTTGGTGGGTGGGTGCAGCTTGGTATGAGGAAGAACGAGTTAATATTTTTTAAGGTCAAAGGTCAAGGCCGGGGTCAAGTCCAATTGAAGTCTAATTTCAAATTGCCCCTTTGGAGCTCAAACTTGGTGGGTGTGTTGACCTTGGACTAACAAACAAAAGTTTCACAACAAAACAGGCGGCGGATGACATGATCGCGCCCGCAATTCGTGAGGGCGCCCGGCCGTATGGCATTTTCCATATACTCGGTTAGTTTTGTGGGGTTCATTATCGAACCCCAACGGTTTTAGCTTGTATTTATATTATTTATCAACATAGGCCTATTTGTTTGTGATATTTAAAGCGATTTAAAATTTCAAAATAATCCCATTCAATTACACGGTTGACGATGAAAATTTACTGAATTTAGGGACTGCATGTCATACACCACCTGCAACAAAAGTTTCCACGGTGACCTTTTCGTCAGACCTACGGTTAAGAGGTCAAAGGTCAAAAAAAGGTAGAAATTTCAAATTGCCCCTATGGAGCTCATAGGTCAAAAAAAGGTAGAAATTTCAAATTGCCCCTATGGAGCTCAAACTTGGTGGGTGGGTGGATCTTGGACTAACAAACAAAAGTTTCCACGGTGACCTTTTTGTCAAACCCAACGGGGAAGAGGTCATAGGTCAAAAAAGGTAGAAATTTCAAATTGTCTCTATGGAGCTCAAACTTGGTGGGTGTGTTGACCTTGGACTAACAAACAAAAGTTTCCACGGTGACCTTTTCAGTCAGACCTACGGTTAAGAGGTCATAGGTCAAAAAAGGTAGAAATTTCAAATTGTCTCTATGGAGCTCAAACTTGGTGGGTGTGTTGACCTTGGACTAACAAACAAAAGTTTCCACGGTGACCTTTTCAGTCAGACCTACAGTTAAGAGGTCATAGGTCAAAAAAGGTAGACATTTCAAATTGCCCCTATGGAGCTCAAATGTGGTGGGTGGGTGGACCTTGGACTAACAAACAAAAGTTCCCACGGTGACCTTTTCATCAGACCTACGGTTAAGAGGTCATAGGTCAAAAAAGGTAGACATTTCAAATTGCCTCTATGGAGCTCAAACTTGGTGGGTGAGTGGACCTTGGACTAACAAACAAAAGTTTTCACGGTGACCTTTTTGTCAGACCTAGCCAAAGGACACACCCTGATTCTGAGATCTGCGAAAGCCAATAATTATGATAGCCGAAAACCGCGAGATACGGGTAACCGCCTAGTAACAGGAATGTACAACATTTACACCATAATGTGAAATTCTTGTCAAATTTGAATCTTGAAAGATGATGAAATAATATACGTAATAACATTTAAAGCCGAAATGATGAGGTAAATGAAATAAATAAATAAAAAATAATTAATTAATTAATTAATTAATTAATTAATTAATTAATTAATTAATTAATTAATTATAAATAAATAAATAAATAAATAAATAAATAAATAAATAAATAAATAAATAAATAAATAAAAATTCATCCGTTATCCTCTATAAAAACAGCAACTTTATTTGAGTCCAATAAGGTGCCATGGGGCATGTGTAAAATTCACAAATATGTAAAAAAAAAGGTTTGGGAAATATCAACGTTAAAATTTCACGTTCAAACATCGTCACTTTATGCCTTCCAAATAATGTACATTTTCCTGATTTTTGCCCTTAACTGGTGGCATTATTTTCATAAAGTCATTGAGGTTAAATGTTTCAGTTAATTAAACATTCATGCAATATGAAGGTCTTTCTTTTTGTTCACAATTAGGATAAAACTTAATTAATATTCAAGACAGTGGTAAGTTATGGGTTACGCCGATATTCTTGAGGTCATTAGTCCAAAACCCAGTAATTTTGTTCTATACCCTAAACTTCACTAACTTATAACCTAAGCTTTAATCATAACCCCAAACCTTAACCCATGACTCTCTGAATCCTAACTCTCACTTCTAACTCCTCACCACGCAACCCTTAATACCCACACACACCCCCACCCCCCCCCCACACCTCACACACCGCGTAGCACCCACATCCACACACCCACACGCCATCGACCATGTCGACTTCAAACATATCCCCATATCCCAAAGACCTCACTCTGCTCTAACTCCTATTCTACCATATAATAACTCGTCATTAAAAAACTCAAAAAAAATTGACATGCTGCTGGAATATGATTTTTAGCTGTTGTTTTGTTGCTCCTCCTACTCGTTGGCTGATTTATGCTTCAAGTGACAGAAGTCGTGAATTATGGAGGGTTTCATTGAACTTCTACCAGCAAAATACGGAATAATACTAACACAAGACACCAATCGAGATGATGATACCAGCCATAATGGAAGGCTTGTATTTGACCTTCTTATGAATCAATTTCGTGGCGAGAAGTTGAAAAGGTAATGTATATTTCAAGAAATTTGGGTTCAAAAATTCCGTATCAGCTCGTATCATCAATTCCGTAAATATGGCGTATAGAGGCACAACTTGAAAATAAACTGAACTATTTAAACGTAAAGGACGCACTGGATACACATAAATTTGTGTTTCCTTGCTGGCGGAATAGTTGCAAAACTCTTTTTTGTCAAAAAAGTTGGACAATTTATGAATTATGATTGGCAAAATAGTGAAAGGAAATAGACTTTTCCAACCATGTAAAACTACACTGGGTTGTTGACATGGTCGACATACATTAAGGCATATGCATGCTCCTAAAGTAGGAGGTAAGTACTATAATTAATTGTTTAAAGTACTCAACATACCAGCAAAAAGTCATAGGGTCATCAGAGTACAGGGACTTTGTGAAATACTGGGTACAAAAAAAAAGTGCGTGAGCCGATATGCAACATCAAATATAAAAGCCGATTTACATAATTTCCCATGACCTTACAGAAGTGATCATGCTCAAATATAAAACTATAGAGTTTGGTCCTTGATATGCACCATCAATTGTGTACTTGTGATCAATATTGCTAGGGAAACAATCACAGCAAACATGCCAAAATCCTCCCATTTCTCCTCCATTTACAAACAAATAAACCCATCCCTTAAATATAGCAGGCATGAGCAAAATGCTATCTTCAGTAGATAACATACGGACTAAGTGATCTCCTGCCTTCAATATAGCAGGCATGAGCAAAATGCTATCTTCAGTAGATAGCATACTGACTGAGTGATCATCTGCCTTCATTATAGCAGGCATGAGCAAAATGCTATCTTCAGTAGATAGCATACTGACTGAGTGATCACCTGCCTTAAATATAGCAGGCATGAGCAAAATGCTATCTTCAGTAGATAGCATACTGACTGAGTGATCATCTGCCTTCAATATAGCAGGCAATGAGCAAAATGTTATCTTCAGTAGATAGCATACTGACTGAGTGATAACCTGCCTTAAATATAGCAGGCAATGAGCAAAATGTTATCTTCAGTAGATAGCAGACTGACTGAGTGATCACCTGCCTTCATTATAGCAGGCATGAGCAAAATGCTATCTTCAGTAGATAGCATACTGACTGAGTGATCACGTGCCTTAAATATAGCAGGCATGAGCAAAATGCTATCTTCAGTAGATAGCATACTGACGGAGTGATCACCTGCCTTCAATATAGCAGGCATGAGCAAAATGCTATCTTCAGTAGATAGCATACTGACGGAGTGATCACCTGCCTTCAATATAGCAGGCATGAGCAAAATGCTATCTTCAGTAGATAACATACTGACTGAGTGATCATCTGCCTTCAATATAGCAGGCATGAGCAAAATGCTATCTTCAGTAGATAGCAGACTGACTGAGTGATCACATGCCTTCAATATAGCAGGCATGAGCAAAATGCTATCTTCAGTAGATAGCATACTGACTGAGTGATCATCTGCCTTCATTATAGCAGGCATGAGCAAAATGCTATCTTCAGTAGATAGCATACTGACTGAGTGATCACCTGCCTTCAATATAGCAGGCATGAGCAAAATGCTATCTTCAGTAGATAGCATACTGACTGAGTGATCACCTGACTTCATTATAGCAGGCATGAGCAAAATGCTATCTTCAGTAGATAGCATACTGACTGAGTGATCACCTGCCTTCAATATAGCAGGCATGAGCAAAATGCTATCTTCAGTAGATAGCATACTGACTGAGTGATCACCTGCCTTCAATATACCAGGCATGAGCAAAATGCTATCTTCAGTAGATAACATACTGACTGAATGATCACCTGCTTTCATTATATCAGGCATGAGCAAAATGCTATCTTCAGTAGATAGCATACTGACTGTGTGATCACCTGCCTTCAATATAGCAGGCATGAGCAAAATGCTATCTTCAGTAGATAGCATACTGACTGAGTGATCTCCTGACTTCAATATAGCAGGCATGAGCAAAATGCTATCTTCAGTAGATAGCATACTGACCGAGTGATCATCTGCCTTCATTATAGCAGGCATGAGCAAAATGCTATCTTCAGTAGATAGCATACTGACTGAGCGATCTCCTGCCTTAAATATAGCAGGCATGAGCAAAATGCTATCTTCAGTAGATAACATACTGACTGAGTGATAACCTGCCTTCAATATAGCAGGCATGAGCAAAATGCTATCTTCAGTAGATAGCATACTGACTGAGTGATCACCTGCCTTCAATATAGCAGGCATGAGCAAAATGCTATCTTCAGTAGATAGCATACTGACTGTGTGATCATCTGCCTTCAATATAGCAGGCATGAGCAAAATGCTATCTTCAGTAGATAGCATACTGACTGAGTGATCACCTGCCTTCAATATAGCAGGCATGAGCAAAATGCTATCTTCAGTAGATAGCAGACTGACTGAGTGATCACCTGCCTTCAATATAGCAGGCATGAGCAAATTGTTATCTTCAGTAGATAGCATACTGACTGAGTGATCTCCTGCCTTAAATGTAGCAGGCATGAGCAAAATGCTATCTTCAGTAGATAGCAGACTGACTGAGTGATCACCTGCCTTCAATATAGCAGGCATGAGCAAATTGTTATCTTCAGTAGATAGCATACTGACTGAGTGATCACCTGCCTTAAATGTAGCAGGCATGAGCAAAATGCTATCTTCAGTAGATAGCATACTGACTGAGTGATCACCTGCCTTAAATATAGCAGGCATGAGCAAATTGTTATCTTCAGTAGATAGCATACTGACTGAGTGATCTCCTGCCTTCAATATAGCAGGCATGAGCAAAATGCTATCTTCAGTAGATAGCATACTGAGTGATCGCCTGCCTTCATTATAGCAGGCATGAGCAGAATGCTATCTTCAGTAGATAGCATACAGACTGAGTGATCACCTGCCTTCAATATAGCAGGCATGAGCAAAATGCTATCTTCAGTAGATAGCATACTGACTGAGTGATCAACTGCCTTCAATATAGCAGGCATGAGCAAAATGCTATCTTCAGTAGATAGCATACTGACTGAGTGATCTCCTGCCTTCAATATAGCCGGCATGAGCAAAATGCTATCTTCAGTAGATAGCATACTGACTGTGTGATCACCTGCCTTAAATGTAGCAGGCATGAGCAAAATGCTATCTTCAGTAGATAGCATACTGACGGAGTGATCACCTGCCTTCAATATAGCAGGCATGAGCAAAATGCTATCTTCAGTAGATAGCACACTGACTGTGTGATCACCTGCCTTCAATGTAGCAGGCATGAGCAGAATGCTATCTTCAGTAGATAGCATACAGACTGAGTGATCACCTGACTTCATTATAGCAGGCATGAGCAGAATGCTATCTTCAGTAGATAGCATACTGACGGAGTGATCACCTGCCTTCATTATAGCAGGCATGAGCAAAATGCTATCTTCAGTAGATAACATACTGACTGAGTGATCATCTGCCTTCAATATATCAGGCATGAGCAAAATGCTATCTTCAGTAGATAACACACTGACTGTGTGATCACCTGCCTTCAATATAGCAGGCATGAGCAAAATGCTATCTTCAGTAGATAGCATACTGACTGAGTGATCATCTGACTTCATTATAGCAGGCATGAGCAAAATGCTATCTTCAGTAGATAGCATACTGACTGAGTGATAACCTGCCTTCAATATAGCAGGCATGAGCAAAATGCTATCTTCAGTAGATAGCAGACTGACTGAGTGATCACCTGACTTCATTATAGCAGGCATGAGCAGAATGCTATCTTCAGTAGATAGCAGACTGACTGAGTGATCACCTGACTTCATTATAGCAGGCATGAGCAGAATGCTATCTTCAGTAGATAGCAGACTGACTGAGTGATCACCTGACTTCATTATAGCAGGCATGAGCAGAATGCTATCTTCAGTAGATAGCACACTGACTGTGTGATCACCTGCCTTCAATATAGCAGGCATGAGCAAAATGCTATCTTCAGTAGATAGCATACTGAGTGATCGCCTGCCTTCATTGTAGCAGGCATGAGCAAAATGCTATCTTCAGTAGATAGCACACTGACTGTGTGATCACCTGCCTTCAATATAGCAGGCATAAGCAAAATGCTATCTTCAGTAGATAGCATACAGACTGAGTGATCACCTGACTTCATTATAGCAGGCATGAGCAGAATGCTATCTTCAGTAGATAGCACACTGACTGTGTGATCACCTGCCTTCAATGTAGCAGGCATGAGCAGAATGCTATCTTCAGTAGATAGCATACAGACTGAGTGATCACCTGACTTCATTATAGCAGGCATGAGCAGAATGCTATCTTCAGTAGATAGCATACTGACTGAGTGATCACCTGACTTCATTATAGCAGGCATGAGCAAAATGCTATCTTCAGTAGATAGCATACTGACTGTGTGATCACCTGCCTTCATTATAGCAGGCATGAGCAAAATGCTATCTTCAGTAGATAGCATACAGACTGAGTGATCACCTGCCTTCAATATAGCAGGCATGAGCAAAATGCTATCTTCAGTAGATAGCATACTGACTGAGTGATCACCTGCCTTCAATATAGCAGGCATGAGCAGAATGCTATCTTCAGTAGATAGCATACTGACGGAGTGATCACCTGCCTTCAATATAGCAGGCATGAGCAAAATGCTATCTTCAGTAGATAACATACTGACTGAGTGATCATCTGCCTTCAATATAGCAGGCATGAGCAAAATGCTATCTTCAGTAGATAGCATACTGACTGAGTGATCATCTGACTTCATTATAGCAGGCATGAGCAGAATGCTATCTTCAGTAGATAGCAGACTGACTGAGTGATCACCTGACTTCATTATAGCAGGCATGAGCAGAATGCTATCTTCAGTAGATAGCATACTGACTGTGTGATCACCTGCCTTCAATATAGCAGGCATGAGCAAAATGCTATCTTCAGTAGATAGCATACTGACTGAGTGATCACCTGCCTTCAATATAGCAGGCATAAGCAAAATGCTATCTTCAGTAGATAGCATACAGACTGAGTGATCACCTGACTTCATTATAGCAGGCATGAGCAGAATGCTATCTTCAGTAGATAGCACACTGACTGTGTGATCACCTGCCTTCAATATAGCAGGCATGAGCAGAATGCTATCTTCAGTAGATAGCATACAGACTGAGTGATCACCTGACTTCATTATAGCAGGCATGAGCAGAATGCTATCTTCAGTAGATAGCATACTGACGGAGTGATCACCTGCCTTCATTATAGCAGGCATGAGCAGAATGCTATCTTCAGTAGATAGCAGACTGACTGAGTGATCATCTGCCTTCATTATAGCAGGCATGAGCAAAATGCTATCTTCAGTAGATAGCATACAGACTGAGTGATCATCTGCCTTCAATATAGCAGGCATGAGCAGAATGCTATCTTCAGTAGATAGCATACTGACGGAGTGATCACCTGCCTTCAATATAGCAGGCATGAGCAAAATGCTATCTTCAGTAGATAACATACTGACTGAGTGATCATCTGCCTTCAATATAGCAGGCATGAGCAAAATGCTATCTTCAGTAGATAGCATACTGACTGAGTGATCATCTGACTTCATTATAGCAGGCATGAGCAAAATGCTATCTTCAGTAGATAGCATACTGACGAAGTGATCACCTGCCTTCATTATAGCAGGCATGAGCAGAATGCTATCTTCAGTAGATAGCAGACTGACTGAGTGATCACCTGACTTCATTATAGCAGGCATGAGCAGAATGCTATCTTCAGTAGATAGCACACTGACTGTGTGATCACCTGCCTTCAATATAGCAGGCATGAGCAAAATGCTATCTTCAGTAGATAGCATACTGAGTGATCGCCTGCCTTCATTATAGCAGGCATGAGCAAAATGCTATCTTCAGTAGATAGCACACTGACTGTGTGATCACCTGCCTTCAATATAGCAGGCATAAGCAAAATGCTATCTTCAGTAGATAGCATACAGACTGAGTGATCACCTGACTTCATTATAGCAGGCATGAGCAGAATGCTATCTTCAGTAGATAGCACACTGACTGTGTGATCACCTGCCTTCAATGTAGCAGGCATGAGCAGAATGCTATCTTCAGTAGATAGCATACAGACTGAGTGATCACCTGACTTCATTATAGCAGGCATGAGCAGAATGCTATCTTCAGTAGATAGCATACTGACTGAGTGATCACCTGACTTCATTATAGCAGGCATGAGCAAAATGCTATCTTCAGTAGATAGCATACTGACTGTGTGATCACCTGCCTTCATTATAGCAGGCATGAGCAAAATGCTATCTTCAGTAGATAGCATACAGACTGAGTGATCACCTGCCTTCAATATAGCAGGCATGAGCAAAATGCTATCTTCAGTAGATAGCATACTGACTGAGTGATCACCTGCCTTCAATATAGCAGGCATGAGCAGAATGCTATCTTCAGTAGATAGCATACTGACGGAGTGATCACCTGCCTTCAATATAGCAGGCATGAGCAAAATGCTATCTTCAGTAGATAACATACTGACTGAGTGATCATCTGCCTTCAATATAGCAGGCATGAGCAAAATGCTATCTTCAGTAGATAGCATACTGACTGAGTGATCATCTGACTTCATTATAGCAGGCATGAGCAGAATGCTATCTTCAGTAGATAGCAGACTGACTGAGTGATCACCTGACTTCATTATAGCAGGCATGAGCAGAATGCTATCTTCAGTAGATAGCACACTGACTGTGTGATCACCTGCCTTCAATATAGCAGGCATGAGCAAAATGCTATCTTCAGTAGATAGCATACTGACTGAGTGATCACCTGCCTTCAATATAGCAGGCATAAGCAAAATGCTATCTTCAGTAGATAGCATACAGACTGAGTGATCACCTGACTTCATTATAGCAGGCATGAGCAGAATGCTATCTTCAGTAGATAGCACACTGACTGTGTGATCACCTGCCTTCAATATAGCAGGCATGAGCAGAATGCTATCTTCAGTAGATAGCATACAGACTGAGTGATCACCTGACTTCATTATAGCAGGCATGAGCAGAATGCTATCTTCAGTAGATAGCATACTGACGGAGTGATCACCTGCCTTCATTATAGCAGGCATGAGCAGAATGCTATCTTCAGTAGATAGCAGACTGACTGAGTGATCATCTGCCTTCATTATAGCAGGCATGAGCAAAATGCTATCTTCAGTAGATAGCATACAGACTGAGTGATCATCTGCCTTCAATATAGCAGGCATGAGCAGAATGCTATCTTCAGTAGATAGCATACTGACGGAGTGATCACCTGCCTTCAATATAGCAGGCATGAGCAAAATGCTATCTTCAGTAGATAACATACTGACTGAGTGATCATCTGCCTTCAATATAGCAGGCATGAGCAAAATGCTATCTTCAGTAGATAGCATACTGACTGAGTGATCATCTGACTTCATTATAGCAGGCATGAGCAAAATGCTATCTTCAGTAGATAGCATACTGACGGAGTGATCACCTGCCTTCATTATAGCAGGCATGAGCAGAATGCTATCTTCAGTAGATAGCAGACTGACTGAGTGATCACCTGACTTCATTATAGCAGGCATGAGCAGAATGCTATCTTCAGTAGATAGCATACCAACTGAGTGATCACCTGACTTCATTATAGCAGGCATGAGCAGAATGCTATCTTCAGTAGATAGCATACTGACTGAGTGATCATCTGCCTTCATTATAGCAGGCATGAGCAAATGCTATCTTCAGTAGATAGCATACTGACTGAGTGATCACCTGCCTTCATTATAGCAGGCATGAGCAGAATGCTATCTTCAGTAGATAGCAGACTGACTGAGTGATCACATGCCTTCAATATAGCAGGCATGAGCAAAATGCTATCTTCAGTAGATAGCATACTGACGGAGTGATCATCTGACTTCATTATAGCAGGCATAAGCAAAATGCTATCTTCAGTAGATAGCATACTGACTGTGTGATCACCTGCCTTCAATATAGCAGGCATGAGCAAAATGCTATCTTCAGTAGATAGCATACTGACTGAGTGATCACCTGCCTTCAATATAGCAGGCATAAGCAAAATGCTATCTTCAGTAGATAGCATACTGACTGAGTGATCTCCTGACTTAAATATAGCAGGCATGAGCAAAATGCTATCTTCAGTAGATAGCATACAGACTGAGTGATCACCTGCCTTCAATATAGCAGGCATAAGCAAAATGCTATCTTCAGTAGATAGCATACAGACTGAGTGATCACCTGACTTCATTATAGCAGGCATGAGCAGAATGCTATCTTCAGTAGATAGCACACTGACTGTGTGATCACCTGCCTTCAATATAGCAGGCATGAGCAGAATGCTATCTTCAGTAGATAGCATACAGACTGAGTGATCACCTGACTTCATTATAGCAGGCATGAGCAGAATGCTATCTTCAGTAGATAGCATACTGACGGAGTGATCACCTGCCTTCATTATAGCAGGCATGAGCAGAATGCTATCTTCAGTAGATAGCAGACTGACTGAGTGATCATCTGCCTTCATTATAGCAGGCATGAGCAAAATGCTATCTTCAGTAGATAGCATACAGACTGAGTGATCATCTGCCTTCAATATAGCAGGCATGAGCAGAATGCTATCTTCAGTAGATAGCATACTGACGGAGTGATCACCTGCCTTCAATATAGCAGGCATGAGCAAAATGCTATCTTCAGTAGATAACATACTGAGTGATCATCTGCCTTCAATATAGCAGGCATGAGCAAAATGCTATCTTCAGTAGATAGCATACTGACTGAGTGATCACCTGACTTCATTATAGCAGGCATGAGCAGAATGCTATCTTCAGTAGATAGCATACTGACTGAGTGATCATCTGCCTTCATTATAGCAGGCATGAGCAAAATGCTATCTTCAGTAGATAGCATACTGACTGAGTGATAACATTCCTTCAATATAGCAGGCATGAGCAAAATGCTATCTTCAGTACATGTAGATAGCATACTGACTGAGTGATCATCTGCCTTCAATATAGCAGGCATGAGCAAAATGCTATCTTCAGTAGATAGCACACTGACTGAGTGATAACATGCCTTCAATATAGCATCCATGAGCAAAATGCTATCTTCAGTAGATAGCATACTGACTGAGTGATCACCTGCCTTCAATATAACAGGCATGAGCAAAATGCTATCTTCAGTAGATAGCATACAGACTGAGTGATCATCTGCCTTCAATATAGCAGGCATGAGCAAAATGCTATCTTCAGTAGATAGCAGACTGACTGAGTGATCATCTGACTTCATTATAGCAGGCATGAGCAAAATGCTATCTTCAGTAGATAGCATACTGACTGAGTGATCTCCTGCCTTCAATATAGCAGGCATGAGCAAAATGCTATCTTCAGTAGATAGCATACTGACTGAGTGATCTCCTGCCTTCAATATAGCAGGCATGAGCAAAATGCTATCTTCAGTAGATAGCAGACTGACTGAGTGATCACCTGCCTTCAATATAGCAGGCATGAGCAAAATGCTATCTTCAGTAGATAGCAGACTGACTGAGTGATCACCTGCCTTAAATATAGCAGGCATGAGCAAAATGCTATCTTCCAGTAGATAGCATACTGACTGAGTGATCACCTGCCTTAAATATAGCAGGCATGAGCAAAATGCTATCTTCAGTAGATAACATACTGACTGAGTGATCACCTGCCTTCAATATAGCAGGCATGAGCAAAATGCTATCTTCAGTAGATAGCACACTGACTGAGTGATCACCTGCCTTAAATATAGCAGGCATGAGCAAAATGCTATCTTCAGTAGATAGCATTCTGACTGAGCGAACCTGCCTTTAATATAGCAGGCATGAGCAAAATGCTATCTTCAGTAGATAGCATACTGACTGAGTGATCACCTGCCTTCAATATAGCAGGCATGAGCAAAATGCTATCTTCAGTAGGTAGCATACTGACTGAGTGATCATCTGCCTTCAATATAGCAGGCATGAGCAAAATGCTATCTTCAGTAGATAGCATACTGACTGAGTGATCACCTGCCTTCAATATAGCAGGCATGAGCAAAATGCTATCTTCAGTAGATAGCATACTGACTGAGTGATCACCTGCCTTCAATATAGCAGGCATGAGCAAAATGCTATCTTCAGTAGATAGCACACTGACTGAGTGATCACCTGCCTTAAATATAGCAGGCATGAGCAAAATGCTATCTTCAGTAGGTAGCATACTGACTGAGTGATCATCTGCCTTCAATATAGCAGGCATGAGCAAAATGCTATCTTCAGTAGATAGCATACTGACTGAGTGATCATCTGCCTTCAATATAGCAGGCATGAGCAAAATGCTATCTTCAGTAGATAGCATACTGACTGAGTGATCACCTGCCTTCAATATAGCAGGCATGAGCAAAATGCTGTCTTCAGTAGATAACATACTGACTGAGTGATCACCTGCCTTAAATATAGCAGGCATGAGCAAAATGCTATCTTCCAGTAGATAGCATACTGACTGAGTGATCACCTGCCTTCATTATAGCAGGCATGAGCAAAATGCTATCTTCAGTAGATAGCATACTGACTGAGTGATCACCTGCCTTCAATATAGCAGGCATGAGCAAAATGCTATCTTCAGTAGATAGCATACTGACTGAGTGATCACCTGCCTTCAATATAGCAGGCATGAGCAAAATGCTGTCTTCAGTAGATAACATACTGACTGAGTGATCACCTGCCTTAAATATAGCAGGCATGAGCAAAATGCTATCTTCCAGTAGATAGCATACTGACTGAGTGATCACCTGCCTTCATTATAGCAGGCATGAGCAAAATGCTATCTTCAGTAGATAGCATACTGACTGAGTGATCGCCTGCCTTCAATATAGCAGGCATGAGCTAAATGCTATCTTCAGTAGATAGCATACTGACTGAGTGATCGCCTGCCTTCAATATAGCAGGCATGAGCAAAATGCTATCTTCAGTAGATAGCACACTGACTGAGTGATCACCTGCCTTAAATATAGCAGGCATGAGCAAAATGCTATCTTCAGTAGGTAGCATACTGACTGAGTGATCTCCTGCCTTAAATATAGCAGGCATGAGCAAAATGCTATCTTCAGTAGATAGCATACTGACTGAGTGATCATCTGCCTTCAATATAGCAGGCATGAGCAAAATGCTATCTTCAGTAGATAACATACTGACTGAGTGATCACCTGCCTTCATTATAGCAGGCATGAGCCAAATGCTATCTTTAGTAGATAGCATTCTGACTGAGTGATCACCTGCCTTAAATATAGCAGGCATGAGCAAAATGCTATCTTCAGTAGATAGCATACTGACTGAGTGATCGCCTGCCTTCAATATAGCAGGCATGAGCAAAATGCTATCTTCAGTAGATAGCACACTGACTGAGTGATCACCTGCCTTAAATATAGCAGGCATGAGCAAAATGCTATCTTCAGTAGATAGCATACTGACTGAGTGATCGCCTGCCTTCAATATAGCAGGCATGAGCAAAATGCTATCTTCAGTAGATAGCATACTGACTGAGTGATCATCTGCCTTAAATATAGCAGGCATGAGCAAAATGCTATCTTCAGTAGGTAGCATACTGACTGAGTGATCACCTGCCTTAAATATAGCAGGCATGAGCAAAATGCTATCTTCAGTAGGTAGCATACTGACTGAGTGATCACCTGCCTTCAATATAGCAGGCATGAGCAAAATGCTATCTTCAGTAGATAGCATACTGACTGAGTGATCACCTGCCTTCAATATAGCAGGCATGAGCAAAATGCTATCTTCCAGTAGATAGCATTCTGACTGAGTGATCACCTGCCTTAAATATAGCAGGCATGAGCAAAATGCTATCTTCAGTAGATAGCATACTGACTGAGTGATCACCTGCCTTCAATATAGCAGGCATGAGCAAAATGCTATCTTCAGTAGGTAGCAGACTGACTGTGTGATCACCTGCCTTCAATATAGCAGGCATGAGCAAAATGCTATCTTCCAGTAGATAGCATACTGACTGAGTGATCACCTGCCTTAAATATAGCAGGCATGAGCAAAATGCTATCTTCCAGTAGATAGCATACTGACTGAGTGATCACCTGCCTTAAATATAGCAGGCATGAGCAAAATGCTATCTTCAGTAGATAGCATACTGACTGAGTGATCACCTGCCTTCAATATAGCAGGCATGAGCAAAATGCTATCTTCAGTAGGTAGCAGACTGACTGTGTGATCACCTGCCTTCAATATAGCAGGCATGAGCAAAATGCTATCTTCAGTAGATAGCATACTGACTGAGTGATCGCCTGCCTTCAATATAGCAGGCATGAGCAAAATGCTATCTTCAGTAGATAGCACACTGACTGAGTGATCACCTGCCTTAAATATAGCAGGCATGAGCAAAATGCTATCTTCCAGTAGATAACATACTGACTGAGTGATCACCTGCCTTCATTATAGCAGGCATGAGCAAAATGCTATCTTCAGTAGATAGCATACTGACTGAGTGATCATCTGCCTTCAATATAGCAGGCATGAGCAAAATGCTATCTTCAGTAGGTAGCATACTGACTGAGTGATCACCTGCCTTAAATATAGCAGGCATGAGCAAAATGCTATCTTCCAGTAGATAGCATACTGACTGAGTGATCACCTGCCTTAAATATAGCAGGCATGAGCAAAATGCTATCTTCAGTAGGTAGCATACTGACTGAGTGATCTCCTGCCTTAAATATAGCAGGCATGAGCAAAATGCTATCTTCAGTAGATAGCATTCTGACTGAAAGCGAACCTGCCTTTAATATAGCAGGCATGAGCAAAATGCCATCTTCAGTAGATAACATACTGACTGAGTGATCTCCTGCCTTAAATATAGCAGGCATGAGCAAAATGCTATCTTCAGTAGATAGCATTCTGACTGAGCGAACCTGCCTTTAATATAGCAGGCATGAGCAAAATGCTATCTTCAGTAGATAGCATACTGACTGAGTGATCATCTGCCTTCAATATAGCAGGCATGAGCAAAATGCTATCTTCAGTAGATAACATACTGACTGAGTGATCGCCTGCCTTCATTATAGCAGGCATGAGCAAAATGCTATCTTCAGTAGATAGCATACTGACTGAGTGATCACCTGCCTTAAATATAGCAGGCATGAGCAAAATGCTATCTTCAGTAGATAGCATACTGACTGAGTGATCGCCTGCCTTCAATATAGCAGGCATGAGCAAAATGCTATCTTCAGTAGATAGCACACTGACTGAGTGATCACCTGCCTTAAATATAGCAGGCATGAGCAAAATGCTATCTTCAGTAGATAGCATACTGACTGAGTGATCACCTGCCTTAAATATAGCAGGCATGAGCAAAATGCTATCTTCAGTAGATAGCATACTGTCAGAGTGATCGCCTGCCTTCAATATAGCAGGCATGAACAAAATACTATCTTCAGTAGATAGCATACTGACTGAGTGATCACCTGCCTTCAATATAGCAGGCATGAGCAAAATGCTATCTTCAGTAGATAGCATACTCACTGAGTGATCATCTGCCTTAAATATAGCAGGCATGAGCAAAATGCTATCTTCAGTAGATAGCATTCTGACTGAGCGAACCTGCCTTCAATATAGCAGGCATGAGCAAAATGCTATCTTCAGTAGATAGCATACTGACTGAGTGATCACCTGCCTTCAATATAGCAGGCATGAGCAAAATGCTATCTTCAGTAGATAGCATACTGACTGAGTGATCACCTGCCTTCAATATAGCAGGCATGAGCAAAATGCTATCTTTAGTAGATAGCACACTGACTGAGTGATCACCTGCCTTAAATATAGCAGGCATGAGCAAAATGCTATCTTCAGTAGATAGCATACAGACTGAGTGATCACCTGCCTTCAATATAGCAGGCATGAGCAAAATGCTATCTTCAGTAGATAGCATACTGACTGAGTGATCACCTGCCTTCAATATAGCAGGCATGAGCAAAATGCTATCTTCAGTAGATAGCATACTGACTGAGTGATCACCTGCCTTAAATATAGCAGGCATGAGCAAAATGCTATCTTCCAGTAGATAGCATACTGACTGAGTGATCACCTGCCTTCATTATAGCAGGCATGAGCAAAATGCTATCTTCAGTAGATAGCACACTGACTGAGTGATCACCTGCCTTAAATATAGCAGGCATGAGCAAAATGCTATCTTCAGTAGATAGCATACTGACTGAGTGATCGCCTGCCTTCAATATAGCAGGCATGAGCTAAATGCTATCTTCAGTAGATAGCATACTGACTGAGTGATCGCCTGCCTTCAATATAGCAGGCATGAGCAAAATGCTATCTTCAGTAGATAGCACACTGACTGAGTGATCACCTGCCTTAAATATAGCAGGCATGAGCAAAATGCTATCTTCAGTAGGTAGCATACTGACTGAGTGATCTCCTGCCTTAAATATAGCAGGCATGAGCAAAATGCTATCTTCAGTAGATAGCATACTGACTGAGTGATCATCTGCCTTCAATATAGCAGGCATGAGCAAAATGCTATCTTCAGTAGATAACATACTGACTGAGTGATCACCTGCCTTCATTATAGCAGGCATGAGCCAAATGCTATCTTTAGTAGATAGCATTCTGAGTGATCACCTGCCTTAAATATAGCAGGCATGAGCAAAATGCTATCTTCAGTAGATAGCATACTGACTGAGTGATCGCCTGCCTTCAATATAGCAGGCATGAGCAAAATGCTATCTTCAGTAGATAGCACACTGACTGAGTGATCACCTGCCTTAAATATAGCAGGCATGAGCAAAATGCTATCTTCAGTAGATAGCATACTGACTGAGTGATCGCCTGCCTTCAATATAGCAGGCATGAGCAAAATGCTATCTTCAGTAGATAGCATACTGACTGAGTGATCATCTGCCTTAAATATAGCAGGCATGAGCAAAATGCTATCTTCAGTAGGTAGCATACTGACTGAGTGATCACCTGCCTTAAATATAGCAGGCATGAGCAAAATGCTATCTTCAGTAGGTAGCATACTGACTGAGTGATCACCTGCCTTCAATATAGCAGGCATGAGCAAAATGCTATCTTCAGTAGATAGCATACTGACTGAGTGATCACCTGCCTTAAATATAGCAGGCATGAGCAAAATGCTATCTTCAGTAGATAGCATACTGACTGAGTGATCACCTGCCTTAAATATAGCAGGCATGAGCAAAATGCTATCTTCAGTAGATAGCATACTGACTGAGTGATCACCTGCCTTAAATATAGCAGGCATGAGCAAAATGCTATCTTCAGTAGATAGCATACTGACTGAGTGATCACCTGCCTTCAATATAGCAGGCATGAGCAAAATGCTATCTTCAGTAGATAGCATACTGACTGAGTGATCATCTGCCTTAAATATAGCAGGCATGAGCAAAATGCTATCTTCAGTAGGTAGCATACTGACTGAGTGATCACCTGCCTTAAATATAGCAGGCATGAGCAAAATGCTATCTTCAGTAGGTAGCATACTGACTGAGTGATCACCTGCCTTCAATATAGCAGGCATGAGCAAAATGCTATCTTCAGTAGATAGCATACTGACTGAGTGATCACCTGCCTTAAATATAGCAGGCATGAGCAAAATGCTATCTTCAGTAGATAGCATACTGACTGAGTGATCACCTGCCTTAAATATAGCAGGCATGAGCAAAATGCTATCTTCAGTAGATAGCATACTGACTGAGTGATCACCTGCCTTCAATATAGCAGGCATGAGCAAAATGCTATCTTCAGTAGGTAGCACACTGACTGAGTGATCATCTGCCTTCATTATAGCAGGCATGAGCAAAATGCTATCTTCAGTAGGTAGCATACTGACTGAGTGATCACCTGCCTTCAATATAGCAGGCATGAGCAAAATGCTATCTTCAGTAGATAGCATACTGACTGAGTGATCACCTGCCTTCAATATAGCAGGCATGAGCAAAATGCTATCTTCCAGTAGATAGCATACTGACTGAGTGATCACCTGCCTTAAATATAGCAGGCATGAGCAAAATGCTATCTTCAGTAGGTAGCATACTGACTGAGTGATCTCCTGCCTTAAATATAGCAGGCATGAGCAAAATGCTATCTTCAGTAGATAGCATTCTGACTGAGCGAACCTGCCTTTAATATAGCAGGCATGAGCAAAATGCCATCTTCAGTAGATAACATACTGACTGAGTGATCTCCTGCCTTAAATATAGCAGGCATGAGCAAAATGCTATCTTCAGTAGATAGCATTCTGACTGAGCGAACCTGCCTTTAATATAGCAGGCATGAGCAAAATGCTATCTTCAGTAGATAGCATACTGACTGAGTGATCATCTGCCTTCAATATAGCAGGCATGAGCAAAATGCTATCTTCAGTAGATAACATACTGACTGAGTGATCGCCTGCCTTCATTATAGCAGGCATGAGCAAAATGCTATCTTCAGTAGATAGCATACTGACTGAGTGATCACCTGCCTTAAATATAGCAGGCATGAGCAAAATGCTATCTTCAGTAGATAGCATACTGACTGAGTGATCGCCTGCCTTCAATATAGCAGGCATGAGCAAAATGCTATCTTCAGTAGATAGCACACTGACTGAGTGATCACCTGCCTTAAATATAGCAGGCATGAGCAAAATGCTATCTTCAGTAGATAGCATACTGACTGAGTGATCACCTGCCTTAAATATAGCAGGCATGAGCAAAATGCTATCTTCAGTAGATAGCATACTGACCGAGTGATCGCCTGCCTTCAATATAGCAGGCATGAACAAAATACTATCTTCAGTAGATAGCACACTGACTGAGTGATCACCTGCCTTAAATATAGCAGGCATGAGCAAAATGCTATCTTCAGTAGGTAGCATACTGACTGAGTGATCTCCTGCCTTAAATATAGCAGGCATGAGCAAAATGCTATCTTCAGTAGATAGCATTCTGACTGAGCGAACCTGCCTTTAATATAGCAGGCATGAGCAAAATGCTATCTTCAGTAGATAGCATACTGACTGAGTGATCATCTGCCTTAAATATAGCAGGCATGAGCAAAATGCTATCTTCAGTAGATAGCATACTGACTGAGTGATAACCTGCCTTCAATATAGCAGGCATGAGCAAAATGCTATCTTCAGTAGATAACATACTGACTGAGTGATCACCTGCCTTCATTATAGCAGGCATGAGCAAAATGCTATCTTCAGTAGATAGCATACTGACTGTGTGATCACCTGCCTTAAATATAGCAGGCATGAGCAAAATGCTATCTTCAGTAGATAGCATACTGACTGTGTGATCGCCTGCCTTCAATATAGCAGGCATGAGCAAAATGCTATCTTCAGTAGATAGCATACTGACTGAGTGATCACCTGCCTTCATTATAGCAGGCATGAGCCAAATGCTATCTTCAGTAGATAGCATTCTGACTGAGCGAACCTGCCTTTAATATAGCAGGCATGAGCAAAATGCCATCTTCAGTAGATAACATACTGACTGAGTGATCTCCTGCCTTAAATATAGCAGGCATGAGCAAAATGCTATCTTCAGTAGATAGCATTCTGACTGAGCGAACCTGCCTTTAATATAGCAGGCATGAGCAAAATGCTATCTTCAGTAGATAGCATACTGACTGAGTGATCATCTGCCTTAAATATAGCAGGCATGAGCAAAATGCTATCTTCAGTAGATAGCATACTGACTGAGTGATCACCTGCCTTAAATATAGCAGGCATGAGCAAAATGCTATCTTCTGTAGATAGCATTCTGACTGAGCGAACCTGCCTTTAATATAGCAGGCATGAGCAAAATGCCATCTTCAGTAGATAACATACTGACTGAGTGATCTCCTGCCTTAAATATAGCAGGCATGAGCAAAATGCTATCTTCAGTAGATAGCATTCTGACTGAGCGAACCTGCCTTTAATATAGCAGGCATGAGCAAAATGCTATCTTCAGTAGATAGCATACTGACTGAGTGATCATCTGCCTTAAATATAGCAGGCATGAGCAAAATGCTATCTTCAGTAGATAGCATACTGACTGAGTGATCACCTGCCTTAAATATAGCAGGCATGAGCAAAATGCTATCTTCAGTAGATAGCATACTGACTGAGTGATCGCCTGCCTTCAATATAGCAGGCATGAGCAAAATGCTATCTTCAGTAGATAGCATACTGACTGAGTGATCGCCTGCCTTCAATATACAGGCATGAGCAAAATGCTATCTTCAGTAGATAGCACACTGACTGAGTGATCACCTGCCTTAAATATAGCAGGCATGAGCAAAATGCTATCTTCAGTAGGTAGCATACTGACTGAGTGATCGCCTGCCTTCAATATAGCAGGCATGAGCAAAATGCTATCTTCATTAGATAGCATACTGACTGAGTGATCATCTGCCTTCAATATAGCAGGCATGAGCAAAATGCTATCTTCATTAGATAGCACACTGACTGAGTGATCGCCTGCCTTCAATATAGCAGGCATGAGCCAAATGCTATCTGCATTAGATAGCATACTGACTGAGTGATCGCCTGCCTTCAATATAGCAGGCATGAGCAAAATGCTATCTTCATTAGATAGCACACTGACTGAGTGATCGCCTGCCTTCAATATAGCAGGCATGAGCCAAATGCTATCTTCGTTAGATAGCATACTGACTGAGTGATCGCCTGCCTTCAATAGCAGGCATGAGCAAAATGCTATCTTCATTAGATAGCACACTGACTGAGTTATCACCTGCATTCAATATAGCAGGCATGAGCAAAATGCTATCTTCAGTAGATAGCATATGGACTGGGTGATCACCTGCCTTCATTTTATCAGGCATGAGCAAAATGCTATCTTCAGTAGATTGCAAAACAACTTTTACTGATCATTCATCTACATGGCTTGCGTACCAGGTATATGTTATCTTCAATAGACAGTATAACTGTACTATCTTCAGTGGATGGTGTGAGCAAAATGCTATCTTCAGTAGATAGCATAACAACTATAGCTGATCAATGATCTAGTCATAGACAGCTTTTGCTGGATGTTATCTTCAGTGGCTGTATAACTGATCAATGAAATGGCTTGGGCAATCTTATCTTGAATAGTTCAGTTCAGTCCAGTTCAGTTTTATTTCACCTTACATCAATATATAATACAGATCAGTATATCAATTATACAGATATTATAAGTTACAAGAGTAATGTGACAAATACAGAAATAAGTAGTATAATAATTTAGATAAGGTAATGATCAAAAAATTAGATAATGAGAATTAAGATAAATTTGATGAGTAGATAGTATAACATAACAAAGAAATATAAAGACTTGGAAATTGTCCGAAAAACTGAGGCATAGCATGCATTGAATGAAATCTGACCTGTCTCCTTTGCATGAATCATACATGATGCTGCTTAAGGAGTGAACGTAAAGAAATCATAAGAGAAATCGAGTGGCAGTAGTGAACCCCTCCCAGCTGATTCATAACAGAGTAAACAAACTGCTTGACATTTTACTCTCACTCCCAATTCCTGTATAAAAACACAACAGAGATGGATCACTTAGGTATAGATTGTAATTACACAACGTCATGTGATCTTTTTGTGAAACATTTATTTGTAGTGTTCTGGAAAAAAAATTGGTCCAAGTAAACAAGAACTTGAATAAATGGATGAATGCAAGATGGTGAGGCAGGGAGGATATCTTGTAACCCTTCCCAGAATCCTTTGCAACTTGATACATTACCTCATTTCATCAAATCATTATTGAGGTTCCCATTGTTTTCATTTTGAGAATAGATTGGCTAAACATGGGTCACTAGTAAACAAATAAACACATTTTGCAAGATCTGGATGTGCTCTGTTCATTGACGTACTTTTTGTCACTATCGATCCATGTTTTCATGTGATAAAGGATAGGAATGTCCAAATATTTTGAGTAGTGGATACTTATTATTTTAAAACGTAACACTATTTTATTTAGCAAAATATAGGCGATCACCTTTCATATTACGGTCTACAGTGCCCGACTTATGCTTGCCGTGACAAGCGTGTTCCATGATGACATGGCCACTATCCTCCATTGTGACATAGAGAACACCCGGGATCCAATGAAATTCAGCACTTTCAAGCTAAACCACACCCACTGACTAAGATTGATATTTCGTAAACAAACAAATGCTCAAATCATTCAATTTAGGGTCTTTTGATGATAGTGACAGTAGAAAATTATTTTCAACTGCCGTAACTTATTACAATTTTTCACTTACATGTATGATCAACCTAAAGCATTCCATTCATGATAATCAAACAAGTTGTAATATTGCCTTACTCAATGCTCTTGTAATTGTACACCACTCCAAAATGAAATATGTCTTGAAATTTGATACCAATGTTTGTAACCGACTTCAGGTATATCCACATGGAGGGCTTTTTGCTTTTAAAACAATGCCGTTCTCGAGCAAAAACTTCGGTGAATCTGCCGTGAGAACACTCTCTTGGATTCAATCCTTAAGTTTGCCCTTTAATTTATCTCAGGATGAAATTGAGGTCATTTCATGATTTTCCCGAGTGATCCTCGAGTGCTACTCTCATGTGAATGATACATTTTGCGATTCTCAAGTGCAGAGCTTAACATATGACCTGATTTAACACAAGTCAATCGGCGTGGCGCCACTAGATGGGTTACAATTTGCTTCTATTGCAATTCCAGAGCTGACATCATCAGGCATTGCAAAACTCACGTATTCCAAGCTTCAATTTAGTTGTGTGGACACACACTCAGGGAGTGACTTAGGAATTGCGATACTCAAGCATTCTGATCTTCGAGAATCCTATATCCATCTGGACAGGCTTTGGAGAAATGAAATACTTCTTGAAATTTGATACATGTATATGCAATGAGTTATGCATTCATTTAGCACTCAGAAGCATGGTTTTGGTTTTTGAAATATTTATGTAGAAACACGCCAGTCGGGTATCTTAAGTAGTGCCAATTGTGCATTAAATATTTTTTAAAGAATTATAAGTTGGATTGTACTGATTTAATGGGACTATATTGCTATAACAACATGAATAAAAAAGAAAATTGCAAGTTTTGTTCTAATCATGCAACATGTAGAACCCAGGTGTTCATATCACATAATGAAAATTGATTAGATAATTTTGAGCTGTGGTCCAATTTTTCATGTTCTGTTTTTTGAAGCTTACCATTCGAGGCTTTTGCATAATTAGATGCATCGACATCAGCGCACATGCATTATTTTTCTGATTTCTCTTCCAACAAGTACACAAAAACAATGTAATATGTGTTCATTTAACATAATCAATTAGATGCACAATTATGAAACATGACCATCATCGTAGCGCTGTCTTTTAAAAAAATTTAAAGACAGTTCTTTCAACATTTTCTTATCATGCAAAATTGGGTGATTATCAGGTCTTCACAAGTTATGTTCACAACTGTTGTAATCTGTAAAAAGAATATTGAATGAATGTTTCTTTCTATCATACAAACTTTATACTACTTACATGTAGGGGCGGATTCAATTCAATCAGTGTTCACAAATGAAAATGACTGTTTTTGATAATTAATAGTGCATGCATATAAAGAACATTGAAAAGTTTTAACTTTTTCTAATCATGCAAAATGATTTTCAGGTGTTAAAATATTCAGTTATTTTCACAAATGAAAAGTATTGTGTTTGATAATTAATATAACCTGAATTGCTGAATTTGTTCCCGTTTCTTGTCAAACTTCATTTCCTCATTTCCTTACCAACGGGATATATCGGTGGTGCATGATTTAAAAGCTCCTAAATCCTCATTGTAATATATACTCTTAATTCTGTACCTTCTAACTCAAAAATAAACCAGAAATACAGAAACAATTTAATTATTCATTTATTGAAATCCCGGATTGAAATCTGCCATCAGCTATTTTGACTTGAAAAAAGTTTTCTTCACACAAGTACTGTGTGATTTCGCTCGTAGTATGAAAAGAGCACTGCGTAAGAGCGCATACATTGTATAGAAACGTGATCATTACTCAAGGAGTTGTAGTAGTATTCTATTTCAACCAATTAAACAGCGGGAGGAATCTGTCACACACGCTTAATAATCCAATTACGATTTGTACAAAAAAAAATGTTGTAAAAATGGTGCAAAATGACAGCGGAATACAAGAATAGATGTGCTGTCACTGTTTTGACGATTGAAAGGATGTGAGTGGGGTATGATTTCAAATAATTCCCAAATGTGATGTGATCGATATAGAGCAATGACATTGTCAAGTGCGGTTGGGTTTCCTTTTGTACACACTTCATAGAGTTGAAAGCTGATGCCGCAGGTATTGGCATTGGAGAGGAACAGAATGCAGTCAGGCAGTGTTGTAACCTTGATTTTGATTGTAGAATATTTCGGATATTTTCAGTATTTGTTTGGTGGTGGTGGTGGTGGGTGGTAGGTGGTGGTGGTGATGATAATGATGATGATGATGAATATTGATGATGATGATGTCAATGATGATGATGATGGTGGTGATGTCAATGATGATGATGATGATGATGATAGCAATGATGATGACATATGATGTGATGATGATGATGATGATGATGATGATGATGATGATGATGATGATGATGATGATGATGATGGTGGTGATGTGATGTCAATGGTGATGGTGATGATGTTGATGATGATGATGTCAGTGATGATGGTGATAATGATGATGATGATGTCAGTGATGATTGTGATGGTGGTGATAGCGATGATGATGATGATGATGTTATGATGATGGTATGATGATGATGATAATAATAGCAATGATGATGATGATGATATGATGATGATGTCAATGATGACTGCAGTGATCATTGATGATGGATATATGTTGAAAACCATGTGTTGATAATCATGATGATGATGATGACTACATGATGATAATCATGTTGATAAAGATGATGATGATTAAAACTATTAAAGATACCTCTGTGAGAACAAACAGACTGCACCTGACTGGCCTGATTTGACTGCTGATTATGATGGTGATAATGATGGTGATGATGGAAATGTTGATGATTGTGATGATGATGATGATGATGATGATGAAAAAGGTGGAGTGAGAGGGAGGACATGACTGAATGAACCTACACAATGCTCCTCCACCACACCCAAACACATGCACCCACACTACTCCTACCCCCCTCCCACACTCACACCAACCCCCCTCCCACACTCACACCAACCCCAGCAGTACTTTTTACTGTATTTTTCATTTTCTGTGCCTCAGGGACGTCGAACTGTTTTGCACAAATTATATACAATTTTATTGAATTTTAATCTTTCAACCGGGGACTGATTTTTATATCAACAATAGAAGATGCACTCTCAAATGCATACATGTAGGCTGTTTGCAGTCAATTGCACATCTCAGCTCAATCATGGGGACAGTCCCCAGTTGCAGTAACGTCCACGGTTGAAATTCAAAATTTCATAAAAACATCAGCATTTTCTGGCAGTCATATACGTCCCCTCCAGCACACCATAGATTCATGCGCATTTTGCACACAACAGATCAGTAAAATCGTGATAAATGCCCAACAATTTGTAAATGCCCGAGGCCAAATAGGCATGCGAATTGGGTATACATGCGTGTGCATACAAGCCATAGATGTGGTATAGATTCATCATATTGTGAAATATTGATTTCTGGAGTGGAAAAGTGCAATATTTTGAATCGAAATAAAATATCAAATTAACCGCATCGCTTCCCTGTGTTAAAATTTCCACCTCTGGCAATTGTTAAGAAAAATGTAGCATTTTATGACTGAAACTGTGGAAGTCAGAACACGCTGAGAGATGTTGAAATTAAAATGTTCACAATATTTAATTAAATTATGAAAAAACAATAGGAGAATATCATATTTGCTGCTTTCGGTTACTGTGTTTTTTCCTCTCTCTTTTTCTCTCTTTCTTATTTTCAAGCATATAATGTCAGAGGCTTTATGCAATTGAAACATCATAAATTTGAAATAAAATTGGCAGCCTGTAGAAAATGTGTTACAATTTGATGATATTGTTAAAATTTTACTGTCACACGAATACCAATTTTGATTTCCAAAACTTCAAACTTTAAAAAATAACTAGAAAATCGTTTAAGCCTAATAATGTGAAATAAGGCTACAAATTGACTGATTGATTGATTTTTCACTCGTTTCGAATTATTAACTGTTTGTTTCCGTTGTTTTTAATCAATTTATGATTCTAAATTTTCTTACATTGACAAAAGGAATGTTTGTGTTTTTTTTATTTTCGTGGTAGCACTAGCAGCGTTTGAACACGAAAATAAATGTAGAACAAAAGTTTCCACTTTTACAGATTTCAATTCTGATATAACATCCATGCAGATAACATGTAGATAACATTGAAGTATAAATTTCTAGCACTTAATTGCAAAATACTGTCACTGATTTAATAGTCAGCAAATTTGCATTATCTCTACCTTGGGATGTTATAGTATCTCTGAAATCAAAATAAATTTAAATTTTTAATAAAATAACACATGTTGCCAAAAGCATTGAATTATGAATGGATATGATGTGAACAATAGGCTATGCCAGTTGAAGTACATACACCCCCTGTAGAAGAATTTTGACACGGGGTGGTGTGTACATTTCAAATGGAATCGCCCATTCAGGTAGCCCCATTTGAAATTCACACTCCCTGTGTGGAAGATTAAGGGATCTAAAATGAGCGTTTATTGCGTTTCGACAGTATTTTTTGTGGGACATGAAAGCACCTCAGACCTATCGAATTGCATTCTGAATACGAAGCATGTCTTTCTGATATCAAATAATTTTCATTTTTGAAAATCACAATATAATACAAATTTTATGACAAATTATAAAAATTTGATATTTTTCAAATTGTTGATATATAACAGTCCTCGAAGTAAATTATATAAATCTAATGTTATATTCTTAAAGTGTATGTAGCAGGGAGGAAAAGCCGACGGTCAATTGAAAATTTTGACATTTCAAATGGAAGATATGGATTTTTTTCCCAAAAAGACCTAATTTTTTTTGGTGTTTTGGAAAAAAAAATCCATATCTTCAATACAAAAGGTCAAAATTTTCAATTGATCGTCGCTTTTCATCCCACCTACATACACTTTAAGTATAAATCATCAGATTTCTAAAGTTTACTTCAAGTACTGTTAAATATCAAAAATATCAATTTTTAATGATTTGCCATAAAATGTGTATTAAATTGTGAATTTCAAAAATCAAAAATTATTTGATATCAGAATGACATTCTTCGATTCAGAATGCAATCGATATGTCTGATGTGCTCTGATGTCCCAAAATAAATACTGTCCAAACGTTCATACCCCAGCCCTTAAGGTCATGTTTTCCATAGGGGGTGTATGGATATCAATCAGAAAAGCCTGATCAAAATATTGAAAAATGCTATGAAAATATTTAAAATGAATTGCTGCTGAGGTGAGGACATTTTAATCATCAAATGACTTATGCATACTGTTATGATTGTATTTAAGCACTATGAAAATATACACTATGGACCACAATAGCCTCATCCCAATGGCATAGTTCAACAACCTCAATTAAACAATCATAGTGCAAAATTTGACCTCAAGTTGCAGAGTATGAGTTTTTGTACCCAAATTTTTAAAGGGCATTCAATGAATGTACAAATGTATTAGGGTTAAAGAACTTTGTCCTGATAGATGAGCATGTTGTGGATCCTAGTGATAGATGCGTACATGTGTGGTTTAGAAAAAAAAAATCAATTTGTCAATGACATGAAAAAAGGACGTTACCTGGTACATAAATAATATGGGCTTATGATTAATTTAATATAGCGGTGAAATGAATATTGTGTGTTAAGGCAACAGAAGAAGCCTGTTCTGCATGCCCGCCTGTGTGTTGAACCCAAATTCTGTGTTTTGGGTATTTTTTAGAAAAAAAAATCAATTTGTCAATGACATGAAAAAAGGACGTTACCTGGTACATAAATAATATGGGATTATGATTAATTTAATATAGCGGTGAAATGAATATTGTGTGTTAAGGCAACAGAAGAAACCTGTTCTGCATGCCCGCCTGTGTGTTGAACCCAAATTCTGTGTTTTGGGTATTTTTTAGAAAAAAAAATCAATTTGTCAATGACATGAAAAAAGGACGTTACCTGGTACATAAATAATATGGGATTATGATTAATTTAATATAGCGGTGAAATGAATATTGTGTGTTAAGGCAACAGAAGAAACCTGTTCTGCATGCCCGCCTGTGTGTTGAACCCAAATTCTGTGTTTTGGGTATTTTTAGAAAAAAAATCAATTTGTCAATGACATGAAAAAAGGACGTTACCTGGTACATAAATAATATGGGATTATGATTAATTTAATATAGCGGTGAAATGAATATTGTGTGTTAAGGCAACAGAAGAAACCTGTTCTGCATGCCCGCCTGTGTGTTGAACCCAAATTCTGTGTTTTGGGTATTTTTTAGGTCTGTGAAATAAAAAAAACAGATGGTTGTATACCAGAGGTGCATTGATTTTGTTTGACACAATATTTTTGGATTTTTTTTTTAATTTTCGAAATTTGTTTGCACACAAATTTCAGATTTTTCAAACTTCGAGTTTGATATTTTAGCTTCTGCCAGAAATATTTGTATATATATATATTGATTGACCTCAACACATCCGTCCTGTTGTTGTTTTTTTGCCTAAAATACCGTATGTAAAATCATATAAAATTCAAACACAGTTTAATTTAGTGCCTTAATTCTATATTACTTTCATCAACCAAAAAGAATAAAGAATAGGAAGAGGTTATTCACAATTCTAATCACTTAAATGTAACTTAATTTGATTGATGCCTTGATAAAATGACTTGATAAATCTCATTATAAACAGTATTGCTTGAAGGTGCCACATAAGTGGTAATTTTTGTGAGGGTTTTATTTTCGCAGATTTCGCGAATGGAGTTCTATCTGCGAAATTAACACCTCGTAAATGTATTTAATAATGTTTTGCAAGTATAGGGCAAGACTAGGCAATCGCGAAAATAACAATCGCAAAAATATCTCTCTCACCTCAAATTGCGAAAATAACTGTACGCAAAAATTACCACTTACAGTATTATAGTTTCATCAGTTAAATATTGGGCAATTTGATTAAAATTATATTTAGCCATTTGAATTGCAATCATTAAATGCCTCTGGAATATTATTTCCTTTTCACACAGTGCTTGAAGCATGGTTTCATGAATGAGATTTGATAACAGAGTTCATTTTTGGGTAAATTTTAATACTGTGATCTGCCCCAAATTGTGAAATAACTTTATCTTGATTGGAAATGAAATTACTCACACATTTGTCATTTTAATAACAAGCACAGGGCATCAAATGGGCAATTCCAGTTGAAATCCATACACCCCTTCAAGACACGACCTTAATCTTCTACACAGTGTGAATTTCAAATTGCAGCAGAGAGTGTGAATTTCAAATTGCAGGGTCTGTCTTTTGGAATTTGCAGGAGAGCATGAAATAGCTCTTTTGGAGCCTTCAAGGAGAGCTGTTTAGAGGATTTACAATAGATTGTAAGGAGAGAATGGTCAACTAAGGAGAGCTAAAAATCACTATCCGACATTAGATTTAAGGAGAGCAGTAGAGAGAGATTGCTCACACTCTCCTCAAAAGAGAGTCCGTGAAATATGTTACCTCAATTGGTGACTTGTTCGTCAATTCAGTTGAGGGGAAATACAGTATCCAATCGGGGCGAAATTTCTGAATCACCTGTTATGGCGAGTGAAGAGAGCCTAAAATTTTGAACAGTCGGGGAAATCGAGGACCCCCTTTTGAAAACCTGCGGATGCGACTGTCCATAAAAAATCTGCACCCTGAGCTCTTGTGTGTAAGATTAAAAGACCCATTCAGTGATCCCAGCACAAGTGTAAAAAAATAAAGTAAAAACAAGGTACCAAAATCTGAATTTTCATGATTTTTACGATCATCTGGATGAGCAAATCAATCACTGAATGGGCTTTAAGGTCATGTCTTCCCATGGGGGGGGGGGGATATCAGGTGGAATAGCCTTATATGTGTTGTCTTAGGGTTGATTCCTTACTCAGACAAGTGGTTTGCTTACAATAGAGTGGGATAACAATGCAGTCTTACAATAGCTGTCAACCTTGACCTGGAGGACCCTTTACATTCTTGATTTGTGTGTGGGTATTGGCTTAAGGTGCTACTGATGGTATAAATACTAAAGGAGAAATTGTTGAAAGGACCCAATTTTCTTAGGACTTTAGGCTGCAATCACATAGAAGTATACTGTATACGGTATTCGCTATACGATATTCGCTCATTCGATCAGGCTGATCGAATGAGCGTATATCGTATAGCGAATACTGTATACAGTATACTTCTATGTGATTGCAGCCTAAGGGACGCACCATTTGACTGCCTGGGTGTTGGGCCTGAATTTTTGAAAAAAAACCCAAAAAATTAACACTGAATGTGCATGAGCAATAAAAAAGTTTCCCCATATGACTAAAAGTCATTTCCACACCTAACTGTGTATGCAATAATTCATGAAAATCTTAAAACATAAATAAATCTTGGGCAATCCCTAGTGGCGAACCTCCCCCCCCCAAAAAAAAACAAACTTAGGCAACATAAAAAACATTCTGTCCAACCCCAACTTTCAGCCCCCTGGTAGACTGAAGATATTGTGATATTGATACCTTACGTGTAGATGGGCATCCCACATTTATATAGTTCCAGGTTAGTCTCACCTTAAGGGGGTACTACACCCATTGCATTTTTTTTGCGGTTTTTGCATTTTGTGAAGAAATGAGAAAAAAAAATGGACAAAGTGGTATGCAAAATGAAGGGCAAATCTTCTCGTTATATTGGTGGCATCGGTATGAATGTAGCTTACATGCTTTTGAAGATAGAAGCCAAAAGGAGGTACATCACTCATGCTTTAAATTCACTTCATTTTGGAAAGCTTGCTATCAACGGATTTCGTTAAAATTTTGGATACGTGTTGCCAACGCATTAGAGAAATAATGTTGATATGTAAAATGGGAATAAGTGGTTCCTGATGGCTTCATGAACTTGGTGATTTTCAGAGCTCCACATCTATCAAAAAACGAACTGGTTAAAATGCTTCTATTTTCAATGTTGAGCTATATTTTGTATTTGTAACTAGCGACATTATTTCACTGAAACTTACTTAAGCCATAGGTAACAGGTTACCACAACCATACTACAGCAATGTTGAAAAAATTGCATTTCTCGTCACCTATACCCACCATATTCAATAAGACTCGTAAGCTTAGATTTGCTAATTTTGGTAACTATTTTGTCGTTATTTTCTAATCCATTTCAACTAGGAACTCCAAAATTGATACAGTGATATAATATTTTAAGTGGATTCATATTTGTTGTGTCTTACCTATCATTGTCGCTATCCAAGGCAAAAAAAGCAAATATATTCCATAGAATTCTGCACTCGCCACGGTATCCAATTTTGACACGCGAATTTTCACATCACCCGTGCGTTATAATTACTTTTTATATATAACGAGCTGTCTCCGGGCTGGTTATAACCAGTTGCCGTGTTTTATGCATGTATATATTTAGGTATTTTTAAGCTATTCTGGCGTATGGGGCAATCCCAATACGGAGCCATGGAGTATGAAAAAAAAATTGGACAAGCCAAGACGGGCCGGGAAAGGAATTTGGGAAAATTGGGCAGATCAAGGGGGAAAGCGATATTTGGTGCACATTAAATGGGACACGACTGATTTTGAATAACACGCACTTTTGGAAGTCACGTCACGGGTAGGCCTATGCCTACAGTATTACGCAGTAAAAATCATGAAAAATTTCCTGCATGTTATCCGCACGCGCACGTAGGCCCTACGCTCGCATTTAGACATTCCCATCTATACAATTTTAAAGGCCTATCCAGTAATCCCAGCAAAGTGTGAAAAATTAAAATTAATTATAATGTCTAAAAGTGAAGGATACCCCGGTAAGTCTTGTCATTTGGTATTTTTGAAATGTAATATTTGGCACATAGGATCCTATCAGCAGTAGGCCAATTGATGTAGGTGGCCTATCATAGGCTTAGCTAGTAATCAGATTCGTGTAAAATGTCTGATGATTTTTTTCTCGGGATGAGATTTTGTCTTTAGTAGGCCTACTCGGTGTTTGGCTAATAAACCACTAATATAGGTTTTCCTGGCCAATTTCGCAACTTGTGCGTTCGATTTAATAAAAGTGTCATTCGTTTTCGCGCAAGATTGAATGATCGCAACGAATCCCGATTTCTTTTTCGCATTATGAGCAATCGATTTCATTTTAGTTCAATCAAATTAATGTATGATCAGAATAATTCATTATTGTGAATTCAATTTCGTTCTCGAATGTTTCAATTTCACCATTAGACGTCTAATTTAAAGAAATAGGCAATCAATTTCGCCAAAGATGCACGGGGGACTGCGAAACGTTGTTAATCATATTTTCAATTTCATGCATTGACAATCTAATTAGCGAAAAGGAATTCAATTTAAAATTATGCGGATTTTCAAGTATACTGACATAGGCCTATTATAGGCCCTACGTCTACGTTGCAGCAGAAAAAAAGTGAGTAGCCCTATGTAACACAGAATAAACACACACATGTTTTAATGGATAATGCTTGTAATGAAAAGTATACTTTAGGTACAGTGTTCATTAAAGCACATTAATGCTTGCAAATACGAATACGAATGTAACATGTTAATATTGTTTTTAACACACGAACACATTAAAATATGTTTAAAACGTCGCTTAACACGTTCGGGTGTTAGCAATATTAACACTTTAACATGTCAATTAATCCAGTGGCGAAGCGTCATAGAGAACGCGGGGTGGGGGCACGTGCCTCAATCGATCTGAAACTTAAAAATCCCACAGAAAAATGGCGAAAAACGGCTTGTGCCCCTAATCAGACCCGGTGCCCTCAATCATGGTGGTCCCCCCAAATAAAAATTAATAAAATGTTATACTATATAACTAGGCCTATATATAGTTCAGACTTTCACACAATGAAATGGACACGCTTGGGGTCTAATTAAACAGGTTGTGATGTGTAGGATACGTTTATAAGTCGACTGCAAAATATGCTTATTTAATTTCTAGATGTTGTTTTGACTGTGTTCATTCAGTTTTTATTCTTATACGATAGATAAAGGTTATATTATACAATTAAAAATACGAAGATTTAAAAAAAAGATCTTCGTAAGAAAAAGTAGCATTAACTTAAAGGAAAAGTTTCATTATATTTTTATAATTTATATGATTAACTAGACTGGGCTTGATTGAACTATGGGACATACATCACTTTATGGTTTCTGAACTAAACCGGAAAAATGCTTTTAAATATTATAATTAGTTATAATTTATTTTCTGTTTTACTAGGCCTATGCATACGGCAATTTTAAACGTTACTTAAAAATGTGTTTTCCCTTCACATTTAATATATATTTGAACAATGTTGACGATACATGTATCTAATGTTCAATATAAACACGATAAATAGCATTTTTATATTTGAACCATTGTAAAACATTTAACTTCTGGATTTGATTCTGCACTTTGCGAATTCGATTGAACATTTTTCCATTTTGTTTCCGCATATATGAATTTGTATTTCCAAATAGGCTCTGAATTCAAGGCCACGTGAATTTGGCTGCACAATTTATGAAATTTGCTGCACAATGTGCGTAAATTGGGTGCACTATTTAAAATTTTGAATGCGTATTAAATGAAATAGATTGCACATTTGCTAAATTGAAATCGAGAATGTAAGCGTTCATTCAATTTCGCGCGAAAAGGAATGACACTTATACTAAACTGAACGACCAAAGTTTGAAATTGGACGGGAAAACCTATACTATAACAACAAACAGGGACAACAAAGGCGATTATGGCCGGGGAAGGGAAGGGGAATGCAAGAGGTAAGAAATTTCAGTTTGTAGGCCTACACCATTTGGAAATCCCCCATGAGCCCATTATCATGCTTATTGAATATTTTAGTAGTGTTATGACCCCGGCTAACTTTTATTTTTCCGTGTTATGTACGCCTAATTATTAAATTGCGGAATTGTAGGCCTATACTCGTGCTTTACACCGATGATTCAGTTTATATTATCGCAACTCGCCATCTGGGGCGGTGAATTGCTTTCCCCATGCCAACAAATCTTTGCCCTCCCACTTTGACATGCCAACCTCTCTATCGACATACCAAAACATTATCCCTCTACACCTACATGGCAGCCGGTATTCAGTTTTAGGCAGCAGGCGAGAAGGGGCAAGCCGCAAGTTGTGGCACGTAGGCGAGTATATTATTGCAAAAGCCAAGTATTAATATACCCGGGTATAATAGGTCTACTATTATTTAATATGTTCACGTTCTCTACTTACTTTATTAGGGCCCATTTAAAATGTCTAAAATTGCGGAATTGTTAAAATGTCTTAAATTGCGGAATTGAGCAAATTTCTCATACGTCCAGTGTCAGAGACCCATACATAAGGGGGCAATGGGGAAGCTACCCCCACCCCTGTGGGAAGTCCGCCCCCTTGGATGCGGTCGCCCTGAAGAATTTTATTAGGGTCTTTTTGTACTTTTGAGCCTATTTTGTTTCAGTCACAAATTCCCCTTGAATGAGGGTTTCCCCTTTCACTCCTTTGCCCCCCCTTAAAATTCCTAGCTACGCCCATGACCCCCCCCCCCATGACGCCACTGCACGGGGAGGGGAAGAGGCACAACATACATTTCTTGATTTTAACAGGGATTTTACCAAGGGAAGGTGCTAGGCATGCATGCTCATGTTTGAATCTGGCAACACGAGAACTTTGAACTTCTGCGGTAGTCTTGTAGCCGTCCGGCCCTGTTCAGTTTTATACACGCATTTGAATAGGAATTGTTTTTGACTTACTTAATGTTTATGGAGCACATTTTCTTCATTAGTTTGTCAAGTTGATGTCAAATGTTCTATTCTATATTATTTGGCAATAGTGTTTTTTGCCTACAGTATGTCCAAACATGGTCCAATGTTGTAATTTGTTGTTTTTGCTCGCAAAGGGCGGATATTTTTATTCCCGATTTAACTGTGCACCCGCCGAGGGCTTCGCAAGGGTGCAGAATTCGTAAAGTTTGACGGTAATTTTGCCTTTTTTGACACTAAAACGCATTCGATCCTTAATTTTATTTCAACAAAATTTTTGATTAGGTAGCATAATGAGGCGGCTACAAACTTGTTTACCAAATCTTAAAGAATTATTCTCAAATGTCTGACCTGTGTATTTCCTATTGGTAATACAAATTGACGTGTCAGCCCTAGTAGGCAGGTCGTATTTTGAACCGGTAGCGAGTCTAATACGTACTGTATGTAAATATCGATGAATGTTAGAAACGGCAGAACCCGGTTGTGAAGAAGACTACGTGGATTGTATAAGCGTCCTTACCAACCAGCCAACTTTAAGACAAATGGGTGAAAAAGGACACTCTTTCACGATGTTTTTTCATATTTTTTTATTTCACATGATTCGTGCATATATCGCCTAGCTATATATGAAAAAATATTTTTTTAGACCAATCAAACCAATATATGGGTGTAGTACGCCCTTAAGGACCTGTTCATCAGGGTGTTTATTATTTTAAAACTGAGCAATACTTGTACCTGGATAAACCTGGGGGAGTTATTTGCCCCTTCATTCATAGGTTTTACATTGTGTATTTTGCATTGTGTATTTTGTACATGGAGCATGCAATTATATGTGTTGGAAAAAGCAAGTCTGATTAATTACTTAGACGTAAAAAGCTAGAGTGTGAAGTGAAAAACTAGAGCGTGTTTTATCCAAAGCTGTCTTCTAAAAGGTTAGGAATATACTGTAAATGTTGAAATTTTCACGCTGCATTTATTTCCGCGCATTCTAGGCTTCAAGCTGCTACCTTAAAAATAACATTGCACAAATATATTTGCTTAAAATGTGTATTTATAGAATAGGTAATTTAAAAAAAAGTTTGTCTTGCTCTTCTCGGCATGAACCAAAAATCTGAAAAAATATGGCACATTTTTTTTTCATATTTCAATTTTCATATAGGCCCCCTATTTGGTATAAAATTAGCAAAATGTTCTGCCTGTTTGTAAATACCCCTTGACTCAGTATATTGAAGGATAGCGCAGGCACATCCGGAGGTCGGAGGTAAAGTTTGGCATAGGTAAGAATGTGATGCTGAGAATTTGAAAAGGTTTCACAACTTTCCCAAAATGTTTGGCAAATTTGGGCTACATTAATAATTTAATCAAGACCTGTCAAAATTTAGGTCATTCTGTGGAAAAGGTGGGGGAGGGGGACAAAGCCCAGTAATCATGGATTACTGCATTTCAATGTCTTCATTCCATGCCAATTTCACCTAGAAATATTTGTGTTCATACAGAGAGGAACAATTAAGTTATTTGTGGTATAAAATGAGGTGAAACATGAGCCACCTCTGTGTCCAGGAATACAATGTCCATGGCTATGATCCAGCAATGTGTGGCTAGTATCAAAGAAGTGAAAAGTTATCAAGGAAAATGTGATCTCTCTTTTGATCACCTGGAATGTGACTGTGTGACTCATCCCCAGAGGGGTCACTCAATGTTATGGTGTGCATTATGTGTAGTCCCAAAGACCCCAGATTATTTTCCCTCACAAAGACCCTCTGTGTGCAAGGTCTTCACCAGAAGCCTGCCTTTTTCAAAATCCCTACTATTACAATAAGATTTTACTGTGGATTTTACCAAAGGGGGGAAATGATGTAATTATGAAATTTTAGATGTTGAAAAGTTTGATACTGCAAACAAATTAAAAATAGTTGACCCCCAAAGACCCCATTTTTGGAATTTTCACCCAAAGTCCCTAATTTTAAGGATCTGTCCTGAAAGACTCCCATTTCTCCTAAAAGACCCTTATTTTTTGCTCAACACTCCCCCAGACATATTTCAGTGCCCCACCCCACTGAGGACTCAACTTTCCTCTTTTATATGCCAACATTTACATGCCGAATCATTACACCTTGTAAGGTACTTTATCTCGATTACTCCTCTCTACCCAGGTGTATAAAATGGGTATCCGCATTCTTTAATGCTAGGAAGGTAACAGACTCGCTGTAGAGGAGGTGTAGCGACCCCCCCCCCACACAACAACATTACATGGTGTAGTCTGGCCCAATCGCCAATGAAAGAGAGATGAGCACTCCTTTCACTGTTTATACACAGGTTCGTCTTCTTTACTTTACATCTGAGGACACACTATTTGGGTGTAAATAATGGCAGTTGGAATAGAATTGTATTATAAAAAGTAACAAGTTTTGCACTTTTCTCTTTTTTCTATCCATCTACAGAGTCATATGTACATATTAAATCTTCATACGGGTAGTGAAAGCTGGTGGAAAGAGAATGGTTTCAACTGCAGCGGCATGTACAACACAACAACGTCAAGTTTAACGGGTAGAATGGACACTCAGCTACTAGATGTCAATGGGTGTATATTAGACTATACATATATAGAAATAATACATGCTTCTGTACAATGTTTATTATGTGTAAGTATGCATACAGGTTGGTTTGTTTGTATTTGTGTCTGTTTCCAGGACGGGGGGTTCTTTGTGGAAATGAGGATACAAGGATGTGTGGCAGATTCGGGGTACATTTTCCGCCATTTAGTTTTAACTTGTGCTTTTTCAGCCATTTTGGTTTATTGATGGCCCTCAATTTCATGAAATTTGCCTAGAAACCTATACACGGAGGAGGGGGGAGGGGGTTGGCTGGTAGCTTACCTAGAAGTCTGAAGTAGTCCCCAAAATAGGTTTTGTTTTTCATAGTTTGGGCATAAAACACAGGAGAAGGGACATTTCATGGTCACTGGGAGTCACTGGAATTTAGCAATTAGGCCAAGAAAATAAAAAAACATGTTTCTCGTCCCCTCCCGCTTCCTTTTTGAAGATTTTGCATTTTTCTTTTTATTTTACAATCTTTCTGTCATAACTTTTTGTAAAGATACTAGAGAAGTTGCAACTTCTTCTTATTAGCCTTTACAATAGTATTAGAAGCATTTGTGAAGTGTTTTGTGATGACCAGAGGGGTTGCAACCTCAAAACAACAAAATAAAAAGAGCCTCTTCATGTTTTTCAGCTTCTAATCTTTACGCTATATAAAGGATAAAAAGCGTCTAGGCCAATTTAGGGCATTTTTTCAATAAAAAATAAAAAGCCCCTCTTCCTCCTATTTTTTCAGAACCTGGACGAGAAACATGTTTTATTTTTTACTTTGCCTTAGTGGAATTTCACTGTAATTTTGTGATGAGAGGACTTGCACCACGTGAATGTTCACAATCCCAGTGATATTTTGTATGGAAAATCACAAAATCGAGAGCAGAAAAGGGGAATAGAAGTATTATGAAAACATCTCAATTCAACAAATCACTGCTTCAAAAATGAAATTTGATGACACACAATCGCTATAACTTGAGTGACAGCTGTGACCTGGTTCCTGGCACTTACAGTGTATACCATGTATACATAGATGATAAGTACTATCGACTTGAAAATGGCCCCTGCTATTTTTTCAAATTTGGGGCAACTTCGGAACTTCAGAGGAAAGACATTAATTTTAGCTCCTTTTTAGTGAATTTTGCTACAAAAACAACTAGCCATGAAGTTTTGAAGGTAATATAGTAACTACAATTTTAGATTTTAAATTTAGTCGCAAAATGCCCTCCAAAACAAGTTATTTTTTGTCAATTTGTGCAACATTTCAACGGTCTCAACCACGATTGGCAACCCTTCGAAACAACAAGGAAACATTCAGAAAGACCTTTGTGTATAAGTAGCAAACATCCATTTCAAATTTACATTTTTCTCAAATTGAAATTCACTTTTTAACATCTCCTGAAATAAACTTGGATATACTGCGCATTAGCTATATTCACTCAGAGGCTTCAATCACTGTGCTCCTGCTTTAAAATAATCCTCAGTTATTGAGGCTTAAACAGATTGCATTACTGCCATTTATTAGAAGCAAAGAACCAAATGAAATACAAGATAGAAAGAAGGGGAAAGAAGCGTGCGCTGGCATTATATTGAGTGCATCTTACCATTAAATAGGAAAATTGGGTAGTGACGCTTTGCATGACTTTCATTTATGTGTTTTCTCCATCACATTTTGCTTCAAATTTGTAATTGTACCAGAAAAGTCAGTAATGAGTTCTATGCCTTTTAAATTAATACCTTGTCTTTGGTTTATCTAAAGCAGTTGAGGCTTAAGAAAATATGAGGTAGGAAGGTAGTGAGGTGAATAGAATGGGAGTTAATAGGAAAGAAGGAAATGAGTTATATGCACTGACGGTAATTGAGCGCATTGCATCAAATCAGGTGTGCGATGTGAGCTAATCCATGCATCACATGGAATGCATGGAGTTGCATGAGAGTAAAACTTGATTTTGGAATATATGCAGGGTTTTTACATGTATAATGTGCTAAAGGGGATATTGGAGGGTGGTGTTTTTAGGGGGTCCTTCTCTATCCATCTTGCACAAAGTTGGCCAAGCCCCCCTCCCCCTCCACTTCCCGCATCAAATCAGGTGTGGAATCTGAACTAATCCAAGCATCACATGGAATGAGTTGGATGAGAGTATAACTTGATTTTGGATAATGTACAGGGTTTTTATCTATATGGGATTGGAGGGTAGGATTTTAAGGGGGGGTTGTTCCTTCTCTATCCATCTGGCACAATGTTGGCCAAGCCCCCCCCTCCATTTGTCACTCATCACAGTGGTAATCAGTTATATGAGAATACTTGGTTTTGAAATATGTGCATGGGTTTTATCTGAGGGAATTAGAGGGGTTTTTTTTTTGGGAGGGGGGGGTCCTTGCAATCTGGTACAATATATATCAACATCCCCTTCCATTTGTCACTCATCCTAGTTTTTGAACCAGATTTTCGGGAACTAAAGTAAGCCAAGGTACATAAGGCAATTACTTGCCTTTAGGTGCTTCGTACCTGGGTGCCAATTCAAACCCGGGACACCTAAGGCAATTTTCCTTAGGTGCCCTATCAGAGGCGGATTTAAGAGGGTGTGGTGCACCTGGCGCACGCTCCCCTGGGGTCCACCTTAATTACGAACCGCGTAATTCTAGTAATTTGCAGTGGCCCCCTAATTTTTGTAGAGCGACGCCTGACTATGTGGGCGCCGAGCTGCGGTGGCTCAGTGCCCCCTATTGAAAATTCCTGGATCCACCCTTGCCCATGCTTGTTTGTGCCTTGGTGCCCAGTCAAATGGTGCAGTGCATGAACTATGTTGAATTGCCTTGAAAATTGGTGACTTCTGAAAACAAACTTTGAACGCTGTATTTTTGAAGGAAGTGTTACAATATTGCTGTAATTGTCAAAGATAAGGGAACTATGGTAAAGCAGTGCACACTTGGATAATTCAATTAATTGGATTGAACACAATAGGAATTATTACAACAAAAAGTCATGGTTTTATGAACACTTTGCAGTCAATGAACACATATCGTGGGATAATTGGAAAGCTACAATACGTTCCTTGTATTTAAGTGGTAATTTTTAAGATGGTTTATTTTCAAGAATAGAGGTTAGGCCTAAAATAATTGGTGTAACATAAAAAAAGATTAGGGTAGGTCGGTCTGCATTTAAAAAAAAATACACACATTTTAAGCCTTAAATTATGTAAATTGGAACTTTATTTACACCTTTTTTTAAATTTCAATTTTTTTACATTTTTTTTTTGCCAAAATATCTAGGGTCTGACCTATTTTTAGGGTCGGTCGGATTACGCCAATCAAACAATTTTTTTAGGCCTTATGGTGCAAATTTAACAACACATAGATATGACATTTTGTCATATATAACATTGTCGTACACACAAAAATCACCTTTATTGGAAATCAAGGAAAAATGTGTACATGATAATAACCACTTGTACAATGCTAATTTGGGCTCACTGGACTGTGACATGATAACAAGGGATGCAAAACAAGCAAGCAAACAATGTACTAATTTTAACAAAGGGGAAAGCAAGATTGATAGAGTGGATAAAGAGTAACAGTTGCAATCCAAAAACAAAGATTTCTGATCCTTTTAATGACATTAACATTGGTCTCTATGTTATGACATTGTTACTTCTGTCTTCAGTTTGTTTACATTATGTGATCAAACAAAATAATTTGTAGGTTGAAAATGCTAGTTTGTAAATTACATTCCAACATCCCTTTCCTATTTATTTCTTTTCTCTGTTATTTAAACAATATATGAAAATTTCTGGTATTCAATGAACTCATGTTTTCTTATTTCCTGCTACCCAATGCCACTGTCCCCCCTTTTTATTTCCAAAGTCAAGTATATTGTGTTTGTACCTAATGACCCACCTTTTTGCAGGTGGTTTTTTGAGAAATGCTGAAATCAATAATCCATTCAGGTTGTATCCTGAATGGCCTTTAATTTCTGAAAATGTAGGCCTATATTTTACCTGAAAGGCAGCCAAAGGATATATCGAGGTCCAAGAAAAATGTTTACATTTTCACAAAATAACTGATAGAAAGTCATTAACCTCATTCATAAACTTTATCTTTTATTTTCCCTTAAAACTTGAATAGCCTTTTCCTTTGAGCATAAATGGCTTCACAGAACAGAACAATCACAGGGAAGCGTGGAAAACGCAGAGTTTGTGACAATTCAGAAAATATTCATAATCATGATTAATACTAAGTCACTAATGAAACAAAACTGGAGCATCTTTTGGTAAAATTATAACCGACTTATGAGAGAAGAAGTTGTGTGCATCAACTAGAAATAAATTAATGACCATGTCCTAGTTTAGTGTTATTATTGATGGATGCTGACATTTTTATATTTTACTCTCATCAATTCTGTTCAATTGATTGATGTTAATAAAGAGTAAAGAAGACACACAGGTAATTGCTATACTAGAAAACATCTGTCTGTGGTGATGCTAAGGGAACAAACCGAAAGTTTAATGATATCCTATAATTACAAAACCCTTCCCCCCCCTCTTTGTAGCAAAAGTGTGAATTATTGAAAATTGCAACCCCAAAGATCAACTTTGACCAATCTTTTAACCCTGACAGTCATAAATACCACAAAATACCACAATGGTAAACACGGCGCATGCATGAATCCCAGGTGATGCGATGATGCAATGAGCCAAAGTGCTATATGATCAGGGAACCGCTGGCTGGACCAGCGCTACCGGCTGTTTCTACCGGCTTTTAATCGTGTGCTTGGCATGCGAGGCCAGGTTCAAATCCCAGGGGTAGCAAGTGACTTCTTTGTTCATTTTCTCTCCTTTTTCATTCCTTCTTTAATTTCTGATAGCAAAAAGCAGTGTCCAACGTTAGGGTTAGCTAATATTTTACAAATTTAATTGATTGAACTCTGTGATTCCTCTCCCAATAAAAGAAAAGAACTTAGGACGTCATCAAAGTTTTGATTTGTTCCCTAAATGGGGCAAGGTTTTCTTCATTACAAATGTCAAAATATTTGTCGTCTTGTGAATAAATTAAATAAACCTAAAACTTGTCTGAAAATAAACACATTCTTTTGAGATAAGACAATCTATGAATTCAAAGCACATCATTATGGGACAAACTTGTGAAATTGAATCTGATATAGTCAGCATTATTAGCAATTGAACTCAACTGTTTATTGAGTTACCTTTAGGCGATGCTCGTTCAGTGGTGAATTTGTGACATTTTAGTCGTGTTTTCAATATAATAAACGAGGATAAATTCTCTCACTGGGTCGAAAAGGTTGATATCACCCTACATTTTATGTTTTTAAGTTTTATTATAAAATGTTATTGGAAATGCTGGTAGCGCTAATATAAATAGGCTATATGATATTGCACTTAAAAACACATTTAGCACATTGTTTTTCAAAACATGCTGTTATTTTATCTGTCAGTCTTTCAGTGTTTAATTGAATTTTTGTTTTCTCTCTTTTGGCAAAAATGAATAAATGTGTCTTGACTGTCTCCATTTAGATGGGGTATTTATGGCTATTCCAGTTGAAATCCATACTCCATATGGAAGACACAGCCTTAATCTCTCGCACAGGTGGTATAGTTTACGAATAGAGTCACCCATTCAGGTAACCCCATTTGAAATTCACACTCCCTGCGTGGGAGATTAAGGTCATGTTTTCCATAGAGGGTGTATGGATTTCAACTGGAATTGCCCATTTAGGGCATGATATATAATGGCAATTGATCAAAGAGACTAAACCCAAAGAGTACAGATTCAAAATTGCGCCATGCGTAACATTATGGTTCTCATTGTTTTGTTGCTTGTGGAAGGAAATAGTGTATCTCCTGTGTTTTTCGGCAAGAGTTCCAAATCAAATGATAATTAGCGTCTTTACTTTTTAAGCTTGAACGTTACAAAGGTTTTCGTACTCGGTACTCAGTCAGTGCACATATTTTTGGCACAATATGACACACACAGAAAGCAAACTACCGTATATTCTGAATATAAGTTTGCCGGGCGCATAACAAAATTATCTGGAGTACACTATTTGGCCTCCATGAGTGACGCACACATATGGAGGAGTCGGTACTCCTTGGTTCTACCTCATTGATGGCAACTGAAACAAGTTACTATCCAAATTCTGCTAACAATCTTGCTCCAGCATATAATTATGATCTTATTGCACCATCTTCAAAGCTTAAAACTTAAGTTAAACTATTCAAGTATTGTAAAACTACTTAATTTTGCTACGGATTTGATTTTGCTAATTTTGCTAGAAGCCTCAATTCGCTAAATTAAATACTCGCCAGTTTGACAGTTTTACATTGAATTGTAAGTTTGATTTGCTGGTTTAGCGAATACACAAAAATCTGTGTACACATTACTACACCTGTTAAAAATGCTATTTAGATAAATTTAAAATCATTTAGAATATATATCAGAATGTGCACCCATTTTTATCGCCAGACTGACAGACTCTATAATTGTACTTGCACAGTCTAACATAGCATCCCCTTTTTATGATTCTGCAGTGACAATACCACAAAATTCTATGACACATTTTTAGGTGTTTTTCAATAAAATTCCATCGCAAGATACTGCAAATCAGATCTATAATGTACTAAGAATTTCCCCCATTCTAAACATATATCCATAATGAACCATTGTGAATATATACTTGACATTTGCAGCAATGTCGACTTACTTAAATGCTCATCGATAGCAAGCGATGCCACATGAGGGCAAAATCAATGCTTTATTGACGCGGTGTTGAGACTCGGTAACAATTTCATCATAACCACTTGTATTCATCACAGTGCCACGTTTGGTCTTGCTCAAAGGAATTGGTCGTGACATTTTGATAGGTTTGCGGATCGTCGTATTTTCAGACAGGACACTTGTTATACTTTTTATTTCAAAGATGCGGATGTGTTGCTTATGTGAGGTGACATCCTGTGTCAATATGTTAACCATCAGAAGATGGTCGAAATGTAGATGTCAAACGCTTACGAGATCAGATAACAACGTTTGTGCAGTATTTTTTGGAACATGAGAGCACGTTGGACACACCAAATTGCATGCTGAATATGAGGAATGTCCTGATTTCAAATAATTTTGATAGAAAAAAAATTATAGGCCTATAGTGAAATACTAATTTTATGGCAATTTATTGATATTTTTCTTATTTTAGACATTTAACAGTCCTCAAAGTAAACTTTCTAATTCTAATGATATGTACTTAAAGTGTATGAAGCTGGGAGGAAAAGCTGTCCATCTTTTGAAAATTTTGACCTTCTGTATTGAAGACATATATTTTTTTCCCAAAAAGACCTAGAAATGGATGGAGAGAGGGGCATTTAGATACGAAATTGATGAATGTGTAAGGTTGATACTTTGAATGCAAGTTGCTTTTGGTGTCGGAAAAATGTAAAAGCAATGAGAGCTTTAGAGATGTGTTTCAGACAACTCAAAATTACAACACAGATGGGGCACTGCAATACATACTATCCGAATCAAGGGTAATTTTGGAAATAAGCTTTTTGGTGGATATCTGTTAAATCGTAAAGGATCCTGTGTCATATACCTGGGTACCCAAAAAGGTGGTTTTGTTACATTTGTATGTGCAGCTTGGACTTCAAAATAGTGTCGCTTGAGTATTTCTTCACTTAGAAGATTCAATTAGGTCTTAAATTGAGGCTAATTTATCCTATATTACTCATGTTTTTATCCTGTTTTAAAATCATTGTTAATTGTTTTCTTATGACGTTTGGCATGAAATGTGCCAAGGGTGGTTGAGGATTAGGAGGAGGAGGAGGAGGAGAGATTCGTATCGTAAATTTGATCTAAAACCCCCATTAAAAATTTGAATCTAGTAAAAAAATGTCTAAATAAACTCCCAGACATCTAAACAAGTAAACACAGAAGGTCATTTAAAAGACCAATACTTGCTCAGAATGATTGTATATGTGGAAAAAAGAGGTGGGGTTAAATCCCACCTACTTTGTGATTTTTTTTGCCCGCACTCTCTCATTTTTTAACCGATTTCCATAAAAAAAAAAGGTGTCAAAATGCTCAGGAGGATGAACCACTTCAAATGAGACGTGTAGGTAAAATGTTTGAAACATTTCATTTTTTACTATGTAACACAAAGGTACCCCAGGTTGTGACACAGGACCAAAGGCCCTTTAAGGAAGGAAAAAATATATGTGCAATAAACCTTGGACTGGGTTTATAGATCAGGAGATGGCCTATGGGAAAACAAACACAAGACTCCACATAATGCAGGTTACACTCTGTGGCATTTTACAGAGGACCCCTTTTTGTCTCTAGAAGATACAGAAACATGTCTAATGTGAGCCGACAACTTGTGTCCACGCAACTTACTCAAGATGGACTATTCCAGTTGAAATCCATACTCCCCATATGGAAGACATGACTTTAATCTTCCACACAGGGAGTGGGAGTTTCAAATGGGGGTATATTACCTGAATGGGTGATTCCATTTGTAATCTACACCCCTCTGTGGGATATTAAGGTTGTGTTTTCCATATGGGGTGTATGGATTTTAACTGGAATAACCCAAGATGCAAACACAGTGTTGTTAACTTAGGATACATTTACTTGAGAACCATTAAACCTTGGCAGTGAGAATCCTGTTATTTTGTAGCCTGTTGATTCACCCAAGTACTACAAAAAAGGGGTGTTATATTACCCCCCTGTCTTTTATAATATAAGGTTTTTCATCCAGCATACCAAAATTCACAACCAAATGGCTCGAGCTCATTTGTGACATGATCAAGTGGAATGAGTCACATGTCAGCAATTTTCAAATGGAAGTTTTTACATCATTTTCTATCAGTTTAGGAATGCTACATTTAGATGCAAACCCCATCAAAATCGGACTTCTGGTTACAGAGTTATGAGCAATTTATCAATGGCTGAAAACATTATAAAACAAAATAATTTAAATACTGCTTTTGCCAGTATCTCAAAAACAATTTTAGCGACATCCGACTCATTCCCCTTGATCATATCACATTTTGTGATAAAAAAGGTTGGGACGACCATCAAAAAAGACTATAAAAAGGGTTGGGGTACTATATAGTCTATGAATGTCAGTAAAACCCATGAATTTTATTTTACTCTTTTGAAGAGGGCTATGGAATTTAAACTGGGTAGTTAGGAGCAGTTATGCACAGTCTGTGGCAACAGTAAAATTTCGCACTATGCTACATGTAACCTTAACCAATTTACATAAGTAAATATTTGATTTGTTATTCATCCCTGTTTCGATACACTATACATTAAACATTGGTACTATTGAACTTGAATACACTCTGTACAGGCTATCTCAAAATGGCTGTTACTTCTTGGCACACAAGTTATTTTCAAGAAAATATTAACAAATAACAATATGAAATCAATTTCATTTGGATTGAAAATTATACCAATTGCAATAGTATAAAAGTACTACTCAATCTGTTGATTTTGTTATAATTTGTGACCCGACACGGCGAATGAGCCGTAAATTCCTCCACGGTCAATTTTGTTTTATTTTGTGTTTAGAAAATATACATCATAAGTTTTAAAATGGTATATCATTTAACTTCAAACAATATCCAGAAGCGGGGTTATGGTTTGTTAAACTTTGCTCCTTCAACAAAATGGTAGCTTCTTCCGTTTATACATGTGTCTCTTTTTCCACATTGCTAGCAATAAATATCAAACAGTCATAATTGGCAGTCATTTCAAATCATCCCAAAGTCAACAAGGTTTAAGAAAGTTCTCTCATTGTTAATTGTTGGTTATACATACCAGCTCATACCTATACAAAATACATTGCCTGGTAACCCACCCGGGTAACCCACCACTTGAACAGGATTTAGCCAAAACAAACAAAGACCAGCGCTATTAAAAATTCTATAGCCATCTCAGGTAGAAGCTTATTATCTACTTCAACAATAGGATTATTGATTGGTGTTTGACTATCAAAATGAGATAGATGTCTTACGGATAGATGATTTACGGCTCCTTCGTGCTGTATGGTCACATTTGTTGCTGCATGTTGGAGATATTGCCCTTTCTATGACTAAGGTGGTGCAATTATTTTGATACACCTTGTATCTCTATATAGTTATCATATGAATATGTGATCTGTAAGTTGAATCTCTTCAAGTGCTCTGCATAGTTTTCATTGTGTCATATGAGTATGCTTTGCAAGCCATTTTGTGTCTGTTATATTTATTTACATCCTGTAATCCCCGATGTATTACATATTTGCAAACATATAAAGACAGGAAAAGGTTTTCACTGTGTTTTATTTAGAGGTTAATGACTAGATATGGAGGGTTGAGTTAAGCTTTCTGGTTCTCAACCCATGATACGATTTTATTGTAGTTCAAATGATGCATCGTTTTATTATATTTTTTTTTTTAACGGATAGAAAAATAAATAAAACTGTAAACTTATGGAATTGATTGTCATTTGAATGTCAACAACATCATATCTAGCGTATTGTCTGTAATTAACGCTTCAGAGACGTGCAATTTTTCAAAAGGGGCATTTCACAATCACAAAGTATTACTCACTTCTGTTGCGTTTCTGGATTCGCATCCAATATGGCGGCGTCCACATAAGACCATATTAATTTTGATCCTCACTGAATGAGGTGCCAAAATGCCATGGTTGAAATCCACACTCCCTAGATTTAAAGACTTCCACAGGAGGAGTATGGGTTTCATATAAAATTTGGAATAGACAGTCGGGTAACTAACCAATATACAGAGGGAGTATGTTAACATACTCCATCTGTTTGGGTCAAAAATGCTTTTTTATGATTTTCTCCAAAAGTGCATTTTTACACAACAGTTGGTCGCTGTGGAGGATGTATAACGGTCCCCCTATAGCAACATTACATGGAGGAGTCTGGCCCAATCGCCAATGAAAGAGAGATGGGCACTCCGATCACTGTTTAATGTTTATACAGGATCATCTCCTTTACCTTTACCATGGATGCCTTTACCTAGGGCAGATTTAAAATAGGAGTAGCTCATTGTAATCACAAACAAAGATTAAAATTGTCATTGAGATGCTCTTGTAGATACTTACAGCAAGATGAGTGTCTACTCAAGCCAAATATGCCTCATCCCCAATGGCAACGTTCAGCAACTTCCATATAGCAATCATAGCTCGAACATTGACCTCAAGTTGTGGGGTATGAGTTTTTTGTACCCACTGCCCTCAGAGGTGATCCTATGAGTGTGCAAGCATAGTAGGGTTATAGAACTGTGACTGATGGATGATAATAGTTGAGATCCTAATGATCATCTACTCAAGTAATGGTCACTTTTCTAGATGAAGATGGTCAAGTAATGGTCACTTTACTTGATGGTCATTTACCTTAATGGACATAATGGACACCCTAGAGCATTTCATACAGGTGTTATTACACTGCAACCCTGCTACCGGCATCATTCCATTTCTCTTGTAATCAGAGTCAGATTTGTGCAGAAAAAGGGCAAAGTGTGCGAAAAAATTGCAAATAGGGGGATTGCACAGATAAAAATGGTCAATTTTGTGGGGGAATTGCACAAAAATAATAAATTTCATTGTTGAATTCTGCAGATAATGCTATATTTCATGTACATTGTAGGGATTTGCATGGAAAAGTGATAATTTTGTGTGGAATTTTGGGAACATGAAACCAATAATTCCTTGATTTAATCATCTGGTGCAGGGTAGTGCAGGCATTGAGTTTTAAGGGCGTGCGAGTGCGATTCGCACGCGCCGCACGCCTGAAAATGCGCCGAGGTGCGATTTTTAAGACGCCTCAAAAAAAAAAAAAAAAAAAAAAAAAAAATTTTTTTTTTTTTTTTTTTTTTTTTGATTTAGAATGTCCCTGGAACTTAAGAATGTCCCTGAAAAATTTTTAGAAATAAAAAAAAAATTACAAAAGATTTAAAAATTATTAATTCATGTTTCAAAATAGGCAAATTTATAATTGATGTTCACATTGCAACCTATTTATGATGTAAAGAAGCATACAAAACAAATGCATTTGAAAATCATTCATAGATTATTATGTGAACATAAGTTACGAATTTGCCTATTTTAAACAAGAATTTATAATTTTTTAAATCTTTTGTAATTTTTTGTATTTTTATTAAATTAATTACAAATGACACTAGCAATTAGTCCAAGGTCCAGGGACATTCTAAATCCAGGGGAATATAAAAATGTAAAAAACAAAATTAAAAAATTACGGTAGATTGTGATATGAACACAATACAACTTTGCCCCTTTGTGCATACCAACTTGTAAAATAATTTTTTCTTGTTATTGTATTTTTTTTTTTAATTACTAATGATACAAGCAAAGTTATCACCAAAGCTAATTTACAGCTAAAAGACATCTTTGCAGAATGCACCGCTCATTACCCCAGAGCTTAACCGTGGCCAATTAAAAAAAGTACATGTAGTCACAATATTGCTAAGTTTTAACTGAAAATGAAATCATAGTCATACACCAGTTTTGAAAAAGCACACCTTGATTTATTTAGGTGTGCGATTTGCAGCACACCTAAGAGCACACCTCGGGTTATCCAGGCGTGCGATTTACAGCACACCTGTCACTTTGCAAAACTCAATGCCTGGTAGTGGCAAGGGCGTTGCTTGTGGCGAATACCGACACATTATAAATTATCTCGATATAAGGATCTAGTGCCTTTAAATAGCCTGTGGTTCTGTACAGCCGATAGTATCAGATGAGAGAGGGAGATAGAGAGAGCAAATTTAATAATCATCATGATGTGCAATATGCACGGCGGATCCAAACAGAAAAATGGAGTGCGCCGCATACGCTCGATATCAACTTTGACTCGACTCAGCACGGGCATTGCCCTCTCGGTCAACAGAGCGGATTCGCTAATCGGCGAGTGGATATAGGAGTCCGATTTTACAGGGATCTAATACGTGAACCAAAGCATAAAATGACTTGAAATCAAAGATTACCGTGAGATTACAAGGTGCTACGCCTTTGGGTAAAATGACATCAATTCTGCTTTTTCTAAATTTGATGGAATCAAGTTTGTTTGTGAACCTTCGAATGACACATACATCGTCATGATGCATATTGTACAATGATGCTTGTTTTGGAACACCGATATTATTACTAAGTCACCTCAACAGAGACTTGAGAAACATGCTATAGTCGGAACAGGGCCTAATATAACCAAGGAACACAAAATCTTTTCTAGGCCATTGCAATTTGTATCAGAACGGAACGCCAAAGTGCGGTCATTTTTCACCAGAAAGAACATCTGCACGGCAATGCAGCCGTAGTAATGCGTGCGTAACACGGCAAGAGATAGGCATACCACACAGCTACACTCCGGGGACAAGCCGGCAAGCTCACTGAACAGGACCGCCATGAGGACATTCACTCAGTGCACTGTGGAATATGCATACGGTAAGTTTTATGATGTTGTTGGTGTTTTGAGATGTAAATTATTATTTTATACTACTATTATATTATCTATTTATTTGCTGGTTTAACTGATTAGGCCCATCTAATAATAAACTGGGAATTGGGAAGAAATACCAACATGAATGATCAATTCATAGAATTTACAATAAAAATTTCGCATCATATTTGTAAGTGATTGGGCCTATAGATGCAACAAGCAGCAGCCAACTTGCATGCTTGTAGGCCTAGTGATAATTGAATATCCACTTTGGTCTGTTTTAATTTCTTTAAAAAAATATTAATATAGGCCCTACTTTTTAAAAATCTATAGAAATCAGAGCTACATGTTATTTTCTGTTCTCATTGTCATTTGAAGCTCTAGTCTACTGTATGTGATAATTGTATGAACAATTTTTTCCTTGGTATAAATCAAGATAGATGACTCTTCTTAACTATTTTATATTTATGTTTGTTTTGTTTTTCTATTCTTTTTTTAATTTTACAGAGGATCTAGAAAGACAAGAATTGGGCTTATTGGATATCTGCTGGACAAACGGGACAAATGAAAATAACGAGATTACAGGACAGCTTTGTTGAAGCCTGAGACGGGTTTAGAAATTTATAATATTAGAATGGTTTCAACCATTCCTTGTAAGGAAGGATTATAAAAGGAGAGAAAATTCCATACAGCTCATTTCAGAGCTACAATAAATACAACGGCAAAGTAAACAAATTCATCCGATGTTGATGTGCAATATAATAAATATAATTATTTGAAACTGATCACAAGAAATTGACACGAAGAAAGACATTTCTGGATGTTTGGAATCCTCAAGGCTGCATGATACTTTATAAATCATTGAAATATAACAGACAGTAGTTCAAGTGCTGAATCATTTGGTAAGTGTTTTAAATATAATTTTTTGTTTACAAAGTTTTGAATCTTGTGTTTACAAATTATCAAAACAATTTTATGTTCTAAAATATTCTAATGAAATGAAGACCCCGTGAAATGTCAACAGAATGTTCATAACATTTTTAAACTGTACAGTGATTGAATACTATACAAAGGCCTTGCAAACAACCAACAAACAAAAAACAAACCAAAGAAAAACAAACCTTTGTATTGATTTTAAAATAAAAACAAACCACATTTATAATATTTATAAACTGACTGTGTTTGACTCGTAATATTTTGTAACTTGTCTTGTCATGTGTATTTAATACCGCATGTGGTACATTTTTGTACACTCATGCTTGTAGCGCTTGTACATCATGATGCGCGCATCTGTACTATCCTAGGGGTTATCAAGCGGTCAGGTTAGTGCATTGACTGTCATGTGCGCTGCACTTGTACCATAACATTGGGGTTATTAGCGGTCAACTATGGGTCATGATCACTGTCATGATGTGTGTAACCAATTGTATGGAAATGATGTTTGTAAACAAAGAGTGATTCTGAGTCGAAAGGAAAAAAAAGTGATTCTGATAGATTTTGCAAATTCAAAACTTGAACATGTTTTAAGGCCAAGTAAAATAAATAACACGTAGGCCTATCGCCTCTGCCCTCGCCGATTTTTGGAGATTTCAAATTAAACATTTTTGTAATGTTTCTTCTGAAAAGACATGTTAAAAAGCTCTTGGTTATCATTTAACACATGTGCCAGCGCACATTGCATATACATGTTATTACGTGGCTTAAGTAATATGATGAATATGGCCAGTGTATGCGGTGCATCAACAACATGCGTGCATCAGCAAATGCAAAGAACTAAAACTAGTATGTTGAACTATGCCCAGTCCATGGACCAGGGTTGATTTCGTAAAAGTGATTAAATATTTTTTATATTTAATATGCTGTAGGATTTCATAATACAACTGAGTTCTGACTTGGATTATTTCTTTCTTGGGCGTCCGCGTACAAGATGCTGTAAAACATGCGTGTTCAGTAGGCCTACTCATGCATCGCATGCATGCAGCGGTCGCCGCAGCCGAGTGAAAAGGGGTGATTTAATTAAGTGATATCTCTTCATATTCTGTTGGCCTAGTTCTAATTTTTCAAAAGTTAGTTAATAACACGCCTCATTTTGTAGTAACATACATCCCCACTGTTTATTGAAGTGTCAGTCTTGAAATATCTTTGATTCTACATTGCATGTTTAGACAAACAATAAAATTAATGTGAAAGGGTGCAATTTTTGTGTGATTTTATTGTAAAAAAAATTCAAACTTAAAAACATTGTTTTATTCCAATAAATGACAAAAACATTGAGTATTATGTACCTTATAAGGCTCCTTACTTGCTTTCTGTTTTGGCACTGTTTTATCAGAGTTTGAAAGCAACTTTATCTTACATGGCCCGCCGCTTCGATTATTGCGTGCAGTACAGCGATCGAGCCGTGGCGTTTAGTCAATTTCGTGCGTATTTCATCAGTGGAGAAAACAAAAACTGAACGCACGAATCGGCAAACCTAATTATCGTGTTTCAATGGGAGTGAAACTGCCGTGTATGAAGCAATAACCCAGTGGACATTCAATTTCCTTACATGGTTATATGTGGCCATCATATTAAAGCTTATATGCTTCAGCTTACATGTAACCTATGGCTAAAACTGATACATCACAGGAAATGTATCAAACTCCTATAGTATTGATTTAAAAATATAGCTGGAATTTTTCACGAGGTTTCTATTTATGCACTTTTGTCAGTAAGTTGCAGAACAGTGAATTAAGAAGGCGGCCAAATATTTTTGACTTAATTTGTAGCTGTTTCAAACAACAATTATAAAAGAAACTACTTAGTACAGTGAAAATTTTGACATATTAACCCGTACGCCTGCAGGGCTTTTTGGCGACTGGAAGGGAAATAGAAGGAAGGAATAAAGAGAGAAAACAAAGAAGTTGTTTGCTCCGAGTGGGATTCGAACCTGAGACCTCTCACATGCCAAGCACTTTATAGCCATGGGTCTGTCGCTGGCCGAGCCAATATTTCATTCAATTTGAGGTAAAACACAGAAAAGAAGTTAGGTTAAGGGTGTCTACTATTAATATTTATTTGAGTTTTTATGTCCAGTGGGCATGTAGATTGTTTTTATGCAAGATTTGACAGCTAGCCCTGTGTCTTTATGTGGCGGGTTCATTATTTGGGGTGTTGTATCTAGTCTTTGAACTAATTGTTTGTTTTCATATTTCTGTTTATTTACAGTTATTAGGGATTTCAGGTGCTATTATAGTTCTCATCAGATTTGCTGAAGATGAAGATTCATGTGAGTATTTGGATTTAATAATGAAAGAAAACCCATCTGCAATAGCTGCCAGGTATTAGATTTCTTAATCTGTACAATATAGAATGCAGAAGTCAAATGCCTATATGGCAGCTATTGCAGATAGGGCTTTCTTGGCCTAACACCTCAATATCAAGGGTTTGGGGCAAGAATGCCCAATCATAGCTGCCAGGTGTCGTATAATACAGAATGACAATACAGAAATTGTCAAATGCCTATATGGCAGCTATTGCAGATAGGATCTTCTTGCACTAACATATCAATATTTATTACATCATAATAATTAACTCATAATAACAATCACTACAACCAATAATATGTGACACGATCTGATGTAAAGTAGCCAAAGGGGGCAACTGTTACACTGAGATACAGGGAAAAATTGCAGGAGCAAAAACTTACAAAATAAGCAAATTAGCAAATAAATGCTAATAACTTTTCAACAAAGAATGCAAGGATGTAATGATTTCCGCAATAATATGCTTGATTACTGAGCTTGATGATGATAATTACTCTACTTTTATTTTATTTTATTTTTATTTAATGACATCTTTAACGAGGGTAAACCCTGATCAGTGCAAGCACTGCTTTCCACAGGGGCCCTCGATACAATAATTGCTACTTTTAAAATTGCCTGATCCTTTGGTTTGGTTGGTTCAGATTGTGTCATATATGTAGCCCATTCAACTTGCTATCAAAAGTGAATACTTTCTCAAAAAGTTGAAGTTTTAGACATTGTCAACCGCAGAAGTCACAAACTTTTTAATGGATTGTGTTTGGTAACAACACCCTGAATGCAACCTAGAAATTTTCTGACACTGAAATGTGCCAAGAATCGTGCAGTGATTTAGTTCAGAAGTGGAATTTTCAGCTTGATAGCTAGTCTTTAGCCAGTCATGGTTTGGTTAACCCAACTAAACTTTTCAAACAATTTTTGAAATCTTACCTTTGGAGAAGGAAAATGCTCACTTTTGGGATTTTGAATTAATAAAAATATCATACCTTTTGCTACTCCAAATCACTTTCATGCCTATTTTTACAGGACCGAGGGCCCATTTTTTCGAAATAACTTGTGAGCCAGATTCCTGTGAATAAATGGTGAACATGAGGAGTACTTTTGGTAATATCTGTTCGAAATAGCCCTCCTAATCCAGAAGTATTTTGAGACCTGCTAGCAAATCTCATTAACATTATTGAATCAGGAGAATAATTTTCAGAAAGTGCAGGCCTTGATGTTAGAAATCTATATTTTTCCCCTTGCTCTTTAAGATTATTCATATTCATTAATTAGGGGTTCATTCATAGGATGAGGGCATGATCGCTGTTTATGCCCGAGACGTGAGTTGTGGGCATAAATCAACGATCATGCCCGAAATTCAATGAATGAACCCTGTTCATACATACCCAACATTCTTTAACATTGTAAGCAATTTAATACAAATGAAACTAATAAGGGATTACAAGTTTAAATAACATTTCCGTACCGTTTTCCTTCAAAAATTGGGAGTAAATGAGTAGGCCTACTTGCAGGAAGCAGCTCGGCTCATGAGGTCAACGGCCGGGAGTCAACGTGTTCATCTTTTGTGCTCCGTGTGAGATGGGCACGGTGACATGCACGTGTATGCAACACTAGCAAACCGTGGATCGTGTTAATTGGGTTTCAATGCTGCATGACGCAGCTTATTTATGTCCTGTGTGCTGGTCATAAACTGAATTTATGACCAGCATAAGGGCCCGAATCCAATCAAAAATGTCGTTATATCGTGAGTATGTATGAAAACCAATTTATACATGCAACATATAACATATTAATACAGATTTCATGTTGACACCTGCGATATGTATGTACATCATACACACAACCAAATGGCACCTGATCAGTCTGGTTAGACTTATTAATAGCAATATCATAGCCATCACTGTAGGCTTATGACAGTGTAGATGTGGAGAGGATATCTTACACTTCCCACAATGCATTTCTTCCATTTTAATCATCTGCACTGATCTGTAACATGGGTCGATAGTGACAAAAAGAACAATGAGTAGAGCACATCCAGAGCTTGCAAATTATGTTTAATTCATGACTATTGGTCTCATGTTTAGCTGGTCCGACGAGTAGGACTTTTTTTCTAAGTTACCAGACTATACTCATTTCACACTATGATTACTATCTGACATGATGCAAGAAAGACGAATCGCGAAAGTCCAGTGACCGCACCGCGCCGCCCCCGGGTGGGGCTGTTAGTGTATTTTTGTGGTTAATCTTTCTTGAGCGATCCGAGTTAGAGTATAGTTGGTAACTAAGAAAAAAAAACAGGTCCTACTCGTCGGACTATGTTTAGCCAGTCTATTCTCAACATGTATACAAGTGGAACATGTACAAAGAAATAGAAGTGGCATAGCGTCGGTCGCATCACATAATTATAATCACATACTGATCTATGTGACGCAACACACTTTTCCAGAAAAGCGCTATTGAAAGTTCTGTTGTTGGATTCGGCTTCTTACTTATTTCTCAATGGAATTTCCTCGTCAGTGTATCTATACAGTGTGGGCCAAAAACAACTTTACCCAATTTCAGAGGGTGGTTGCTCAAATTGTAGAAGAGCTATTCATGATATTGTTACATATTCTAAATGTATATCTTTCTAAAAGTATATGATGAAGAAATGAAAGCAAAAGAAGCCAAATTAACAAAATGGTGCTAGTTTTATCATCAGAGGGTTAAAATCACTTTGTCCACATGTAATTCAATGGGATATGTCCGATTGCTGAGTAAGGCATACATGTGCGTTAGACATACGTGTAATTGGTAAACACGTTTGGCTTGTCTTTGAAAAGTGATAATTGTTTTACATGTATGAACGAGATACAATCGATTTTAATCCCCATTTACATGTCATGTACTCGAACTTCACTCCTGTCATTGACCAACAGTTTGCATAAAAATTATATAATTACAAAGGTTTCACCTGGTGCAATTTTTGAATTTCATATATTTGTGCATTTTGTGACTGCGAGGCTTATTTCTAAATAGGTTTGTAAGATGTCAAGATAAAGCAATTCACACCACAAGAGAGGGCTTTTATGGCAGAGGTTTACTTAAGAACAAAAAGCTTTTTGGTAGTGCAGCGTCAATTTCGGATTTGTTTCCCGAACGTAAGAGTCCGGCTAAAACCTACCATAACTCTTCATACGAACAACTTTCACAACTTTGGAAATGTGATGAATAGATGCCAAGCACAAAGTGGACGTCTATGAACTGGCCGTTCATCTGCAAATATTGCAGCGGTTAAAAGGGAACTTGCAACTAACCTCAGAGTCAGTTCTCAACGCAACAATTTGCCGAATATACCACGAACGCAATAAGTGTAATAACATATAACTTTCTTGTACATGTTGTAGATAACATTTCGTAATGCCAAAAATGAGGTCTGAGGTTACAATTGAATACATGAATACAAAAGCCACCTAAGTCCATGCGAAGTTATTTTGAGAGAAAAACCCGTGTATCATTTTAATTCCTTCAGTTAGATTTACCTGGTCAATATGGTAAGTTTTACGTGCAAATGAGTGGATTAACCTGTATTATGTATGACGATTAGCATTTCAGGGACTTCGTGGGGTTCATTTTAAATTTTGGACTTAGGTGGTTTTTTGAATCATATACAAAGACAACAATGTTAGAATGAGATTACCACTAGTAAGATAATACAAAATAAAGCACACAGGTATGTATAATGTTGATAAGCATTCTGCCATGTAATATAAACCACACACTTTCCTTTATTTAACCCATTTTTTGTTCAAAAGTCATCCTCTAGCAATGAATGTGTTACAAGTGGACTTTTATACATACTGGATTTCAATCAATGTGTTACAAGACTCAAATCATGGAATTGGGTGATTCTTTCATACATGCTATTTTTCACATGCCCAATAGACACAGAGAATGAATTTGAGTTGTTCTTTCATGCATATGACAGGCCTATGTATAGCAACAATTTCCCATGCTTAACTCAATTTGGCCAAAGTATGGACTTAGGTGGCTTTTGTATTCATATATTCAATTGCTTTTATGCATATTTGAAGAGAATTGTTTTTTATATCTTTGCAGTATGAACGCTGCCTATCGTGACGAAATATCGTAGCTTGACAATTAAATTGTTTATGTTTGATTTATTTGATTGTGTTATATAAAATTACGGAACAAATGTGTGCGTATACGGTCTGGTTCTCATTCTCTATCGAACTCGCTATTGCAAGTGATGCGACGCGACAGCCAGTAGGCCATGGCGTGGACAAAAGACATTTTGACCCTCTGATATAAAATAAGCGTCACGTTTTTACTTTAATACATTTTTGAATAGTTTTTTCACCAAATACTCTTAAAAAGATGTTCTTTACGAATATGTGAAAATAATTTGAAGCAGACTTTTCAATTTTGAGATATGAACCTTTTAAATTGGGTAAAGTTGTTTTTGGCCCACCCTGTATAGGCCTAAAGAAGAGACTTGGAAGTTTCGTTTTGGTGAAATTGATATCCATTAATTAGAAAGAATTAAGGTCTGTAAGTTGGTGGATTTGAAGAGCTCAAGAACATATTGCTTCACACCAATTTTCTCAAAAAAGTAAAAAATCTCAAAATAGAACCATTCATGATGCAACCGACAATATGCATGATGTAATGAGGTGGTGTATCATGTTGCAAAGGATTTTGGATAGAGTGAGGTATCTTGTCTGGTGTAGATGCATGATATGAAGGAAGCCAAGGTACGCAATGAATGGCATCCCATCATGCAACATTCCAGTCACTCAAACCAGCCAATGAGGGGGGGGGCACTCAAGTTTCACAGTGTACAAAGATTCTCAATTCAGATTATACCCTAAACAGGATTTGCCCTTTTGAGCAAAAAACACCCCTAAACAGAAATTTAGCATGGTTTTGCAACGAATTTGATCCCCAAAACAGGATTGCACAGGTCTGAAAGGTAACCAGCATTAGCAGGATTTTATCTTGAGGTTTTTGATAAAATAAATGTTTTTGTTTATAATTTTCTGATATTCATGCTTGGGAAACACGCTTTGTGAAAAAGCGGTAAAATGGCCCCTAAACCACCAACTAGAAATTTAGAAACAGGCATTTTGATGCCCTACTCAGGATTCATGCAATTCATGTTCATTCTCTGAAACAGTGAAACTTGAGTGCTCCCCCCCCCTCCCCCTGGGGCAATATCATTTCAAAATGTTGATGTTCCATCCATGATAGTCAGCCTCAGACCCACGCTCAAGTGGGAAAGGTGCCCACTTTGTATAGAAAGTTGATTTTCCCCCCCCCTGGGGCAATATCATTTCAAAATGTTGATGTTCCATCCATGATAGTCAGCCTCAGACCCACGCTCAAGTGGGAAAGGTGCCCACTTTGTATAGAAAGTTGATTTTTCCCACTGAACACGATTCTGAATGCCAATAATTGCCCATAAGTGTGTTTCATGGGGGTGCTACCTCAGGTACAGGGTCCAAATTATTTGTTCAATTCGTCGGTCACAACGCATAGTGGCATACGTGAAGGATAAATATGTTTCTGAAAAAAATGTGTTTGAAGGATATGTTACTAAAAATGGAGTCAATATGCCTCCACTGTTATCTCTCAGTGGCCCGATAGATACCATTTGAAAGAAGTTTAAGGTTCAAACTGTGATACTGTATAATAGCTCAAATGGAGTAACTGTTTTAGGATATAGCTACTGTTAGTTACTCTAAACTTATACGTCACTAATATGAAACGGAAAATTTGGAAAAATCACTATTCACCACTACCGTAAATACTCATTATGTTCTTACTATCGAGCGCTTCATGCAAACATGAAGAGCCCCATCCACAAAAGTGTCTTGGTTTTGAGCAAATCATCGATATACATAGTTACATACGAACAAGTAAACCTGCAAATTTGTATCTCAACCCCATTAGCTCAGTTGGTAAAGCGCCTGACTTTGGTACAATTTCATGTTTTCAAAAGCACTCAATAGTAAGCAGTAAAACACATATGCTAACTATCAAGTTTTTACGGTATGTGTTGCGACCAGGGCATAGGAAAAATATTTCCTGTCTGGGAACTTAAACTATGTTGGTTTAAATTTTCTGTGAAATTCATGAGTGCCTTTGTCGCCGCCTTAACGCTCGCCCTTTTAAAGTAAGAAATCACCATTCTGAGGCTCTAATTCAGGCATGAGAGTGGGCTTTGATAAAAAAAAAACTCTCAAATATTATTATACCTGCCAACATTGAAAACCTAGAAAACAGAGTACATGGCGTAACGAGGGGCGTGAAGCGCCTGAGTATCGCCTCTGACAGCGAAGGGGTTGAGGGGCTAAGCCCCCAAAGCTAGAGGGTTTCTACACTGTAAAAACCCTTGTAAGACCCTTCACAGAAGACACATTTTATAGAAAAACAACAATAAAGAACAAGGTGAAAATGAATCCCTAGGCTTTTATACACTTTGATTAGGGATTTATACTCCATATCTAGCAACAATTTCAATACATATTTGATGACTGCAATGAAAAAAATGTGAAAAAACATTCTGGGATCTGTTTTTATAAGTTTGAAAAATATGCTTCCTTCACACAGAAAATGTGCTTTTAAAAATGCAGTTTCCTATACTTTTGTACATAACGATCATTCATTGAAGCCATTTTTTGGCTTTATAACAAGGCCTACGTGACTGATAGGACATTGATATGATGCACAATACAAAGGTGAAAATTTAAAAAAAAATCCATTTTTTCTTAATTTTTTCAAAGTTTTTGGTGACTTTAGAGAACCTCTAGACCTATTCTGAAGGTTTGCATTTCAGGAGGGATTTATACTCCATATCTGGCAACAATTTCAACACAATCATTTGATGACTGCAACCTTTGAAATATGAAAACACATTCTGGGTCCCGTTTTTACAAGTTTGACAAATATGCTTCCTTCACATAGAAAATGTGCTTTTAAAAATGCAGTTTCCTATACTTTTGTACATAACGATCATTCACTGAAGCGATTTTTTGACTTTATAACAAGGCCTACGTGACTGATAGGACACTGATATAATGCACAATACAAAGTTAAAAATTCAGAAAAAAAAATCCATTAAAAAAAACATGTCAAAGTTTTTGTTGACTTTGGAGAACCACTAGGCGTATTCTGAAGTGCTAGGATCATTCCCAGTTATTTTGAAAAAAATTGGAAAAAAATTACAAAAAAATTACAGTTTGTTATCCGTAATATGGAAACCACTAACTAATGTTTACCTCTTCATCTATCACATTATTATACATGCATTCGTTTTCTATGCATTTATAATATGTGCTAGATGAAGAGGTAAACATTAGTTAGTGGTTTGCATATATAAGGATAACAAACTGTAATTTTTTTATAATTTTTTTCCAATTGTTTTCAAATTAACTGTGAAAGATCCTAGAATAGGTCCAGTGGTTCTCCAAAGTCGTCGAAAACTTTGGAAAAGAAAAAAATTTAAATTAAAAAAATTTTTTTTTTTTTTTTTTAATTTTTTTTTTTTTAAATTTTTTTTTCTGTTACCTCCAATTTTTTTTCTGGGAACGGAGCGGCCGCGTTACCGCGGATTTCGAGGGCCTGGTTGCGACCGACAAATTTCAATGGTCTGTTTTCTGAACAATTTCAAAATGCCTCCCCCGACTCAAATTTCAAAATATCACTATGTGTGTTTTTTACAATGCATTATGGGAAGACATGAATTCCTGGAGTACATAAAAGCAACAATACATCTCCTGGGTATTGAATCTGTCTATTGAAAGGGGAGATATTGCAATGGGAGATATGACTTGCATGGGACTCACTGTGAAATGGGCAATGCTGATTGAGAGAAAGAAAATGATGAGCGATATCACAGATGTAATATGAGGGAAATGTAGGGGATTGAAAATTATTATTGGGGCTGTGTAGCTGTGTAATGATGGAGGGAAGGAGAAAGAACTTTAAAGTGGGGAAAAAGTAGGGAATACTAAAGGAAATGAGTGTGATTGTATTGAAATCTATACCTTATATTTGGCGGAGGAAAGAAGAAATGACTTCCCCTTGAGCAGGATTTGAATCCGAGACTCTTAGGCATTTTGGATGTGAATAAAAGTGCTTTAATCTATCCCTCAAGTTGGCTAAGGAAAGAAGAAACTCATCTTTGACTAGGATTTGAACCTGGGACCTTTGGGTTTCTAGATGCTCTTACCAAACCTCACAGGCTTCTCTCACTTAGCAGATTGACGCTGTGGCCCCCATCATTTCATAAACCATTTAGACTTGTAGCTATAGAAACACATGTTGTATACATACCCCACAAAAGTTAGAAAAGAGGTGGAAAAGTAATGGAGAAGGCCTCTTGTTGAAAGAAAAATGGTGATAATTGTGGAATACTGCAGATTAGGCCCTTCACAATTAATTCTTAGTTTCCTGTTTCATGGTTGAAAACCAGGGATGAGGCGACTTTTAATTATTAATTATTAATTATCTTTTATTTTCTTTATTTTAAAATAAGTGGTCGCAACCTACATCAAGCCATTTTGACAAGGAGCATGAATTAATTATTTTACTACTATGTTTGATTTTATACATAAGTAATGGTACAATTAGGTTCTATGTTTATTCATCATTATAGATGATATGATCAAATTCAGAAAGTAGCAAATGGTAGTCATTAAAAGTTATTTTTAAAGAGAAAATCCAAAATATAAATAAAATAATTAAATATTTTGCAATTCTCTACTTTGGACGCGGGCGGGAAACAGGAAACTAAGAATCAATTGTAATTGGCCTTAGTATGTTAGAAAATAATACTGGGTTTCTGATTAATTGAAAAGAAGGAAGGGCTTACCCTATAGATACATTGTATAAAATTAATCCCATCAGAAAGACTTATTTTCACCTTGGTTTAGACTCAAGTAAGTAGGACAGCTGAGGTACAAAGGGGGAAAGGAATGGCAGAAAAGAAAGACATTGGAAAGTGACAAGGGGGAAACTGATACAAGTAAGTCATGTATTGGAGAAACCTATTGAGACAGGTTGAAGCAGGCCTGGGTTTAACCCTATAAGAACTACCTGCTGATTGGCTACAAAGAAGTTTTCATTATCAATTGGCCCAATCAGCAACATTGTTAGAATAATTTCATCACACACACAAATTGGGGTGAATTATTTGTAAAGCTTCATTCTGATTGGTGATTACAGTGAAGATATCATGTAATTGACCAATCAGAGGCAATGTTAGATCAGCATGTATAGTGCTCAGGGGGTTAAGGATGAAAGAGGAGAGGAAATAGAGCAGAGCTTGTTGAAAGGAAAATGGAGGAAATCATTGGAGTGCTGCAGAGGAGGGAGAGAGGAAATGAGCTCATTTTGAAGGGGAAGAATGTTGTTGCGTCTGCAGCTGAGGGTGTGAGTTAAAATTGAGAGAGATGAAGGGTTCAGTGCACTTTCATAAGTCTGTGGTTAGTCTGTTTATAACACCTATTTGAAATACCGTACATCTAATATTAGCTCATTTCACAATGACATTCAGAACGAGAACCGATCCCATCCGAAAACCATGATACCCCAATCTCTGGATAGAGTGGCTACTTGGGATGTGTTTTGTGGAATGGCATTGTTGATCTTAAAGCACCTGCAAAATACAGGCTGTATCAAAATGATTGGTACCCGGCAATTTTTATGTTTACTGAAAAGCCCGCCTCTTCCAAATGGAACGTCAGATACTCTTGTAATTTCCAGAATGAAGAGTTTATGACTTGTTATACAATTAATCTTCAAATTACTTGGATCTTAGGTTGAATTGTGATGTGTCAGACTCATCCATAATTATCAATGAAAACTGATGGGTACCAATCATTTTGATACACCTTGTAGTATAGCGTGTGGGGTGTGATCTTGTTGTATTTTTGTGAGATTGTGGTAGTTTCAAGTGTGGCTCAAAATTAAGAGGGGATAAATGTGATTAGTGAAAACAAACATTTAAATAGGAATCTATTCCTTATGCAAATCACACATTATTGCTTTAATACTGCTTTTTCCCTTTTCCATTTTGATCACAATGTATGAAAGTGTGTCCATAGAGTCTCTGATAAATAAATTAATGAATCAACCAATCAATCATTCAACCAATCAATCAGTCAATCAATCTTTTATACAGCCTCTAACAATTTTACTAGAAAATTGAAGAAGAAAAACACAGACTCGCAAATCAATGGTTGTTGTTTTCTGCGTGAATAACCAAACCTTTTAGCATCTTTCTTTCTTTACCATTAAAAGAACAAGCTACTGTGTGTAAGTAATACATAAATACAACCTTTAAACCAAACATTCCACCCATGATCTTTGAAACAAACAGAATGTCACAAATCATTAATGTGCCCTTTTCACAATGCTCCGATTAATTTGTGAAGGAAACTTTACTGACCAGTGCAATCATCATTTGTATGTATCTATAAACAAGAGGAATACATCAACAACGGGCCTGTGCATTAGACGCATCAACATTTCAGCGAGCATGCCTTATTTCGCCCAAACTCTCTCAACAAGTAATACACAGTACTCAATTTTAGTTGGTATATTCAAATTGAAGTCATAGTTGGTCAGTGGCAAATACTGTTTCTCCATTGATGCAATACTGTTTCTATAGACACAATAGACAGTTGGCCAAATGCAGCTAGACAGCATGTCAAAAGATTACTTGGAGGAGACCAGTCCAGAATTGTCTTAAAGTTTCTGCCATCAGTCACAAAACTCACTTTGGGTCATACTGGCTTGGCTGGTGTTTTAATCAAATTTAACCAAATGAAGTCCATTGTGTAATAATGTTTTTCTTAAGTGTGAACAGTTCCTACAAAGAGGACACAGTATAGATAGTTGACCATAAATGAAAATAGACAGTATGTGAGGAAGTACTGCAAATAAAATTTTGCTTTCGGCCACATACATGTACTTAATCTGGTGTTTTGATCAAATTCAACCAAATGAAGTCCATCATCATGTAATAGTTGGTCAGTGGCAAATTAACATTTCTCCTTTCAGTTCCTCCAAAGTGGACACAATATAGATAGTTGACCAAATTCAGTTAGACATCAAACTACTCAGAAAGACCAGTCCTGAATTTGACTAAAACCGTTTTTGACATCAGTCTCATCTCCCATTCACTAGCATTTTCATTACAATCGCAAACCATTACAATTGGTAAAGCAAGAACCATGACAATCGGTCAAGACAAATGTTTCCCCATGATGTGAAAGGTTCGTCAATAAAGATAGTTGACCAAATACAGTTAGACAGTAAGTCAGGAAATACTCAGGCTCCCAAGAGACCAGTTCTGACTATAACTACAAGTTGTTTACTCATTCATTTCATATTATATCTGATTTATTTTGGCATTTGTCTGAATCTTAATAACATCTACTGTACCATCCCATGGAATGATGCAGTAACTGCTTCTCTAAGGCGGGTTGAAGGGAGCATGACGTAGTGGTATTTACATGCAAATATTGAGACGAATAAAGCTGACACACAAAGGAATGTCATGGGTTCCTATGAAGGAGATGACATGGCTTGATTTGATGCAAGGAGTGTCATTTCCGCCCCATGTACATAATTTTTGGGGGACTGGTGGAAACTGCCCAAAACTTGTTTTGATGTATATTATTGGCTTTAAATCAAGAACTGCAAGACCTACACCATTATTGACTTCCATGCTTCATTTCTTGTAAGATCAATGTATTATATAGGCTGATTTTGCAGGATTAAAAAAAAATCTGGAGGCAGCCTCTTTTGCATGGCACTGATTCCTCCTCTAAAATTACTGCCCTAAATTAGCCATATCAACATGACAAGAAATGCCCAACCAAAGCAGCCCAGTGATTTAAATCGGATAGTTCGTGTTTGAAACACAGTTCAAATTATTCATTGAATACCTGTCTGTACTTTTTGTCTGTAGCCGTTGGTGACAGGTAACTGATGGGACTCATGCTGACAGTACAGCTGCTCTATAAGCACAATGCAAAGTACACAGAGTTTAGGTTTTATCATACAAAACTTTATAAAATTACATTATTTCGTTAAAAATTCTCGGTTTATCACAAAATATCCTGGATGGATACTGGGCTTGTTTGTACTCATTTTAATGCAATTTCCATGCTGAAGCCAAATATGATCATGAAAATGAACATTTCTGAAATTTTTAAAAATTTTATTTTAAATTTTTGTGAATGGTTTGTGTGGATGAGCGCACGGAGAGGGGTAGTGTAGACAAAGTGGACTGAAGATGCTGGGTTTGGTCTATGCATGTCAACATTCTAGTATGTGAAGATTTTGAAATCTTATGAGGCCCATAAGAGGCCCATCAACATGATCAAAGGATAAAATGATATTTAAAGCTAGATATGTTTTGCATCATAAGAATTGTGACAGGGCCGTGACACTCGTATTCAATCCCTGTACAAAAAGTGAAGTCACTTTACGGCAGTTTGATTGACATATCGGCAGTTTGAGTGACGGTTGCTAAGGAGTTTGGTACCAAACTCGGTACCAAAGTAATTGATTGACAGTTTTGGTAGTTTGGTACCCTAAATTATGTTGATTGACAGTTTTTGGGTAGTTTGGTACCCTAAATTTGTCCAAGATGGCACCCATCGACTGCCAATTATTCGGACCCTTTCCAGCAAAAATACAGCTTATTTAGCCAGTCTCGTCATGGGGTCATCGAAGAGAATATTTTCCTAGCATATTGAGCTGACTCCTCAGCTATTTGGTTTTTCACGATATGATAGTAATGGAAAGATTCGACCAAATGTTCGCCGCTTTTTTTCGCCATTTATTTTTTTTTTTTGAAACGATGACGTAAACATGCATCATCTCTTCCACAGGTGATACACTCCTACACGCATACAGGGTACTATGCCATCACATGCATTATCGCGCATAGGCTGAATGACTGACTTCATTTGCGCAAACGAGTGGCTTATCCTATAGTATATTAGTACTTGAGAATCCTTGATTGTGATCGATTATACTTTTCAAAGTGTCATAATGCTTTAGGCATATCATATTTGGGCTATTCCATTTGAAATCCTGCATGAGGGTCGGGGGAGATTAAGGTTGTCTTCCATAGGGGCAGGGGTCGCATTAAGGAGTCCTTATTTTTTGATTTTGGCCATTTTGGACTCCTTAAATCTCAAGTTGAAAGTGACCAAAGGGTCCAATAAAAACTGTATGGACTCCTTAATTTTACGATGCACAGAGGCATAAATCAGCATAAGAATCATTGATTAAAAATTTAAAAAAAAAAGATCAGGAAATCTTTTGAATCACCATAGACCAAAGACACTAATAATTACACTGGAATATTTGACCAGTTCCAAAGTTTAGAATTTCGGACAGATGGACTCCTTAAATTTTCATTGGACCCCTTAAATGTTGATTTTGCAGTTACCAAAGGGTCCAGAAAATTAAATTGGACCCCTTGATTTTTTGTGCTTGCGCTACCCCTGCATATGGGGTGTATGTATTTCATATAGAATACCCCTATGTGCAGATATTGCATCACAAATTATTTATTCAGGAAAAAGACAAGATAAAAATTTAAAGAAAAAATGAAGCAGACTACAAATAATCAATATTTGTTTACCTTACAAATGGACACATCTAAAGTGCTGGGACAGGCCAAGTTCAGAGAAGATCTCTTACCCTTCCCAGAATCCTTTGCAACATAATGCATTGCATTGCCTCGTGTCATCAAATGACACTCCTGTGCAGTTTCCCTTTGTTTTCATTTTGAGAATAGACTGACTAAACATGGGTACATAATCAGGTAGTAAATACCTTTTGCAAGATCTTGATATGCTCTTTTTAATCAAGGTACATTTTGCCACTATTCTCTCGGTCGGGCTGACGTCACAAAGGGGGAATAGCCTTGTAAAACCAGTGTGCGCATGTGCAGTTCCCCTTTCTCGAGCTGGTTGCTATGCGCGCGCTTGTGCGAAGGGGACAATATTCCCGGATGTCCGACCGTGTGAATCGACCCAATTGTTGCACTGGACAGCAAATCAGTAAAGATAATTGAAATGTTAGAAATGCATTATGGGGAGTGTAAGATATCTTTTCTGGGCCAAGTTGTCCGTTGAACTTTGAAGACACCGGACATAGCAGTTAGGGGATTACACAACAAATATATTGTTTTATTCCACTGGGTTGACAAAGCCATTGGTTTAGTTAATTAACTTGGTTAAACTAAGAGTAGAGAAGATATCGCACACTTCCCACAATGCATTTCTTCCATTTCAGTTTTTGGTCTGATTTGCTATGGGCCGATACTGACAAAAAGTACCTCACACAGTGTCATCGCCCCGATATCTTCATGGCAGAAATCGCCATGGTAGGTTGAATCCACAGCCACGCTTGGCCATTTTGTTCCGACCTTTGAGACGCATAATGATTCGAGGGACCTGACTAAGGCTACTGACAATAGCCGGGTAATTGATTTCTCTCTGTGTGTGAGTAAGCTTGTATACGACATTGAGGTCAATGGTCATCGACTTTTATACTGCTTCCACGGGAGTAGTGAGTGCAGCTATAGCCTGCGTGCTGTAGTCCGTACAGGACCAACGCAATATAAAATTAGAATTTTGGTCAGTTTTTGAGTCAAGACGCACGGCCTTTTCTCAAGACGCAAGCTAACGACTATCATATCTGTTCAACACGTATTTTCAAGTGTATGAGACCAGATCTGGTTTCTTGAGACGTAAATCATTTACGGAGATATTCATCATTTTCTACCCCGGTATCCGAAGATTTTCGTCTGATATCAAAATCGTGCATAGCAATTCATGTGTATCGATCCCGGGTATTTATTTTAGTATCTCTGCTGCACCAAGTAATTATTATCCAGGCGATGTCGGTGTGCCTCAATTAACAGAGCACATCCATACATTGCAAATTATGTGTATTTCTTGACTATCTACCCATATTTAGCCAGTATATTATCAAAATGAAAATAAATGGAAGCTGTAAAGTTATGGAAGTGTCATTTGATAAAATGAGGTGATATATCATGTTGCAAAGGATTCTGGGAAGGGTAAGATAATCTCAGAACTAGGAGCTACATGTAGTTGCAGGTTTTATCCACAAGCACTGTATCTAGTAGCTATCTGTCATGGAGTGTGTTTCTACTGAACAAACGAAGCTGCAGCTGCCCCCTTTGCCCATCTGGCTAGGCCACTGGTTGGCAGTCAGAGCATTCAGAATGTGAAGCATGGTGATGCAAGATGCTTAGTTTAAACATGTTAATAAACACACAGATAAAAAAAAATTGGAATGAAAGAAGGAATTGGAGGAAGGAAATAAAGGATATTGTTAGGGTCATGATTCTCTTATTTTATGCAAAAATGATTTGTTTTTAAAAACCATGCATTTTCCACACACAGTAAGTTACATGATTCTTGCTCTGATGAGTTTGTGAGAAGCAATTTTGATGCACGTTTGTAGGGCTCATACACCTGTTCCGAATTTTGATATGCCATAGGCTTTGTGTTGTGATCATTTTGATCAGTGGTTGGTAAAAAAGAAAGCGTGATTTAGTTGACGTAGCAACGATCATATTTTAATGTGCACTACGACAGCGAATAAGTCTATCAGCAGGGAAAGAATTAATGCTGGTTATCAACCAGGTGATGGACTGACAATAAAGTCTGTCAGCAGGCAAAGGATTAATGCTGGTCATCAACCAGGTGATGGACTGACAATAGCTAGCCAGAAGACACAGTTTCACTCTTCCTCTAATCTCATTAATTCCCTATTGAACAACTATGGATTTTTAAAAGCTTTTTAACTCCAGAATCTTACATGTGCACTCAAATTTGAATTTTTTCTAAATTCCGTAAATTGCACCAATGTACATTTTGCTAAATGTATTTTTATAGTTCTAAGCAAACATAAATATTGGTATAATTTATATGATTGAATGCGTTATCAATTGGGACAGTTTATCAGAAAGGATTTTGTGTGAAAATTAAATTGTGTCATATATCAAAGCCCTTACCCATAGGGGATGGTATGGACTTGCAAATTGGTTTTCATTCCCTAGCGACTTTGAGATATGAACACACTAATTAGGTATTCAATTATTCACGTACAGCTTAAAGTCTCAACACAAGATGGATGTATTAAGCTGTTCCAAGCAGATTCTATCACTCCTGTGCAAGATTCAAGTTACAACCAGAGGAAATTGCAAAGCAAATATAGAGATGAGAAAGCTATTAGTTTATTTATTCAAAGAGAGAGAGAGAGAGTGAGAGGGGGGGGGAGATAGCGAGACAGAGAGAGTGTGTGTATAGAGAGAGGGGAGGTATAGAGATAGTGAGGGAGGTAGACAGTTACATGTATAAAGAGCGGGATATAGCTAGAAAGGGAGAAAGAGATAACTATACTTTGATCAGCTCGTAATCGGCAGATATTATTAGGCTTATATTACTACACCGAAAAGTAGACCCACGTTAAGAGTGATATAGTTGATCTGTCTGGTTTATATTTTGCGTGTAAAAGAATGTAGACATAGTATAGGACTTCAATTTATAATTTGTAATACTTCTGGCGAGATGTCACAAGACAATTCTCCCAATAAAATATATTGATATTAAACCGCGATGTTAAAGGCCCGCCAATTACGAGCTGATCAAACTATAGTTTAAAATCTAGACATATTAACTATTATGTTAGTTATGGGGAACGGAGGTACAGCGGTACGGGCGCTGCCTTGCAATCGGTGGATTGCGAAGTTCGAGTTTCTGGCGGTGCCATCGTGTTAGTGCACATGGGCAAGGTACTTTACCTTGCTTACTTCTCTCTAGCCAGAGGTGAAAAAAAAACCAGTAATTAAAATGTTGTCAAAATGCTGTTCAAAACAAAACTATTTGTTCAACACAATAACATTTTAATAATGTTCTGTAATCCAGCCACTGGTGTTTAATCCCCGCTGAGTCCTGATTTTTTTCTCTCTCAAAATTTTCATATGCCAGAATGCTTAAGCAAATTTAATTTTTAAACAATAACATTTTGTTACTATGTTTTGTAGAAACTTTCTGAAAATGATATAAAAACGTTGTTCAACTTTTCTTCCCAACATAGCAACGTTTTCTGGGAACCAGGTGCACTGTTTTGAAAATGTTATTAAAATGTTTCCTGGGTAGCTCTAAATCTGAATTTTGAATTTACATAATGCTCTCCTGTCATTGAATATTTAAATTTGCTGTACAACACAATAGTCTATTCTAGGCCAATGAACTAGATGTTAGTATTTTGTTTGTTTCATCAAAATATTAGAGCATCAAATAGAGGAGGCTTAAAAAAAAAAAAAAAAATTGTTTGTTTGTTCATAGAGGCTTATGAAACAGTTTTTTTTTTTTTTTTTTTTTTAGACATTGCACTTGAAACTGACAATTTGAAGACTGGTAAATAAGTCAAAACACACAGCACTTTACTGGTTTAACTCTTGAGATGGTTCTGCATGTTATACTGTTCATTTTCTTTGCATTTTCATTCTTTAATTTATACTAACCACTGTTTTATACGGTGTCCCATCGATGCCATACAAGAAATTTTAAAAAAAAAAAAAAAATTAAAAAAACCAAAAAAAATTAAAAACAAAAAAAATTAAAAATTCCAAAAAAACACAAAAAACGGTCGGGACCAGGGTACACGGTCGGTCGGACGTGGACAAACAAACTTTTTTTTTTTTGGCCTTATCAGCTACATTTGACTCCCCTTTGTGTAGCAGATGAAACCTTGGAGATCATTTGTGTAATTCCAGAGCAAATAATTAATACGAAGGTTACCTGAAGTCAACCAATTTTAATTAATGTTTAAAAGATTTGCCGGCAGCTGGAAATAAATACCCATATATAAGGGATTCTCTCCACTCTTTGCATATTGAAGAAAAATGCACAGAAGATGGAAACTTGTGAGATCTATAATTAGGATATTCCTGTTGAAATCCATACTCCCCTTGTGGAAGACATTACTTCAATCTCCCAAACAGGTGGATAGGTTTTAAATGGAGTCGGAAGTCGCCCATTCAGGTAACCCCATCTGAAATTCACACTCCTAGATGTGGAATATTAAGCCTGTGTCTTCCATTAGGGGTGTACTGATTTCAACTGGAATAGTCCATTGTATAATTCCAGAACAAATAATGAATACAAAGGTTACTCAGAGTCAACCCATTTTAATTAATAGCAAAGATTTGCTTGCAGCTTATATAAGGGATTGCTTCTATTAAAGTACATATTGAAGAAAATGATGCACAGGTTCAGAGCCAATCAAAACCCTTACTCTGAGATATTATATCATCTACCAGGCACAGTTCTTTAACCCCAAGATGTTGTATACTCATATAATGACCTTTGAGCATGTTGGGTACAAAAACTCATACTCCACAACTTGAGGTCAAATTTAGAGCTTTGCTTGTTTAATGGGGGTCATTGAGCTATGCCATTGGGAATGAGCTCATTTTGATTTCAAACACACTCATCTGTCAGGACACAGTTCTTTAACCCCAATATGTTTGTACATCCATAGAATAACCTTAGAACATGTTGGGTACAAAAACTCATACTCCACAACTTGAGGTCAAAGTTTGAGCTCACTCGTTTAATAGTAGTCATTGCACTGTGTCACTGTCTATGATGTCATTATGGCTTATAGCATCTATTGTGATCCCACTAATAGCACTTTTCAATTATTCAGAGAGCTTTTTAAAATCTCAATACAACAACTACAAAATGAGAAGTAAAAATATGGCTTTTCAAAGCAAATTTTCATTCCCCTGTCTCTCATTAAGCTTATTGCACGTAGTTGCTGAAGCACCATATGGTATGAATTGCTATTGCTAATTTATGGCAACTTTGGTTGCGAATGAGGGGAGGGGGAAGTAATGGTAGGCCGATCTGGAGATACAAATCCCATGATTTAAATTACCAGGACAAATTTGATCAAACCTTTGAGATGTGCATCTGCCTTTAGGTCTGTTTTATGTTTAAAACCAAACTTAACCCCATTTCGGACTATTTCAACATTGAAATTGCAAATGTGTGTGTGCTTTTACTGTATTTGCTGCATTTGTAGACCTTGCTGAAACATTTTGCAGAGTTCCTTTCATAAATTTAGCATACTGCTACCATTCAGCACATATTATTTTGCACAAGGTCCTATAATGCACGCGATTGATGTCACATACGTATACACAAAAAGGACCTTGCAAAACATATGTTGCTATTTTGGGAGCACGAGTGGCCGAGTGGATAAGGCGCCCGACTCATAATCCATAGGTTGCGAGTTCGAGCCCCGCTCGTGCCAACATGTTGTGTCCTTCAAGGGCAAGGCACTTTATCCTCATTGCCTATACTGGGGGGTGGGGTTGGGTTGGATTGGATCTTTTTTTTTATCTTTCCACATGTTTGTTTCAATGTTGCAAAATTGGCGCTGATTAAGCTGCTGCCTGCAAATTGCATTGTGTCTGTTTAGGTGTGTTTAATGTATAATTCTAGCAATTTGACCTGCGGGTCACCATTAGAGTTTGTAATAAAACCTTCCTTTTTTTTTACATATTTTGCTCCACTATGCCTTTTTTGCCCCATTACGCCATTGGGGGATGCTTAATTGTGTACATTCCTTGTGTACTTTCCTTGTGCACTAGGCCTGCATGCAAACTGTCAGCATATTTCATAGATGTCCTCTTTTGAAACATAAATAGGAAATTTAATACTTTTACTTCTATGATGATACCAGTGCTATTTATACCCAGGTATTATGGAATGGGATTTGATGTGGGTTAATTGTACACGTCTAGAGCCAATATCCTGTTAAGTCTTTTCCAACCTATTCACTTTTTTCTCATTGTTTGGAATCAATAACCCCCCCTTCCCTAATTATCAGGTGTGAGTTTGATTTCATTCCAAAATGGGAGTCACACATTCTGATGAACATAGCCATTATTTTTCAATCCCAGTAAATTCTAGCAGATAAATCTTGAATATAGTATGCTTTCAAAAGGGAGTTGTGCAATTAACAGAACAGCCCACTTGCATCTGGAATAAGAGATTCGGTATTATCAGAGAAAATAATGTGATAGCAGATAATTGACAGTTTAATAACCAAACTGCATGTATGCATGCGCATTATCCCACTATCACAGATTTGTTAACCATTTCAATGCCCAGATTGAAGGACGGTTCACTGCCTTACGATCATTCTAGCAGGCATGAGAATTTTCCTGCTTTTGCAGGATTTCCTGCTTTTTTGTGTTCCAAATTTCCACACTTTCTTTTAATTTCAGCCCGTTTTTTGCCTTTTTAGCCTCATTTCATGCGCTGTTTCAGACTTTTTCAAACTTTTCAGGTTTTTTCATCGATGATCATTCTCATGCCTGTTCTAGAACTAAATGTTCAAATGCGTTTGCTGCTGTATGTCAACTCATTCATGGCAGCTCTAAAATACCATACAAACAGAAACTGAATGCATATACTGTGTCTTATCTCAAGTTGCCAGTAACGCCATGTTGGATTTTGCAGTGGCAGATTCTAATCAGTGCGTTTACGCGTTTGCATCACCAGTGTACGGACAAATTGCCCTTTTACGCTTGTATGCATGCCTCGCGGGATTCAGTTATCGCACACAATTCAAAACTACCACTGTGAAATTCAACATGGCGTTACTCTCAACCTGAGATGAGACACAGTATAGAAAAAAAATGTGGTATAAAAAAAGCATCGCAGGGTCTATTTATGCATTTATCACTATTGTGTACACAAATGATTCTTGTGCAAACAGTACCTAAAGCATTGTCATTAAATGGTTATATAGGTTAATGAACGCGTAGGGAGAGAAATTAGACAAAAATAATGAACGTGCGCTGATGTTGATGTGTGCACACCCCTGTATTTGTATTTGAGACATTTTGTAAGTGATTTAAGGGGGTACTACACCCCTGGCCTTGGCCAATTTTGTGCCTATTTTTGCATTTTGCTCAAAAATTATAGCACATTGGTGACAAGTAAGATATGTAAATTAAAATGGCAAGGACTACAACTATATACTGCACTGGAAATTCAGCAACTCAAGGTAAGTAGTTATTGATTTATTGATCAAATATTGGTTTCCCCTCATTTTTGACTGTAACTCCACAACTGTTGTCTGTGCTGAAATAAAATTTCCGTGCAGTAGTTGTAGTCCTTGCCCCTATAATATACATATCTTACTTGTCACCAACAGTCCGGTCCGACTGCCTGATCAGAAGTACTGCTGAATCAGGCAGCATGTTGCCGAGTCAGGCAACACAGGCTTTGGTAACCCTTCCGAATTTGACAGACTAAGGACTAAATTGTTCATGGGGATTTTATAAAAGATCGGTGGAAATTTTACTTTGACACACATGAGCTACATGTAAGTTGACAATTTTTCACGTGGCGAAAAAAAATTCCACCGGGAGGAAAATAATTTAAATAAAAACAATTTCTAACAGTTTTTAAAAATTTGATTTAAATATGCAAATTAACTTTATTTTAACTAAAATTGATGAAAAAATTCTACTAATTGTACATCCATTGATAATTTTATATATTTTACCTACTTCTTTACTCTAAACCAAGAAATAAACGGTATATTAAAAGATGCTCTATTTGAAATAGAGCATTGCATTGTGGGATACCATGCTGCCTGACTCGGCAACATGCTGCCTGATTCGGCAGTATTTCCTGATCAGGCAGTCGGACCGGACTGACCAATGCGCTATAATTTTAGAGAAAAATGCAAAAATAGGCACAAAATTGGGCAGGGGTGTAGTACCCCCTTAAATCATTTACAAAATGTCTCAAATACAACCTTAAATAAGCCTTAAGATGACTTAGTGCCTCTGGCTTTAATTAGGTGGAATATGGTATGTGTGTGGCTTTCTCCACTTTTCACAGACCATGTGAAATGCAGCTAAGTGCTATATTGAGCACTCACACCCAGCATAATGTTTGGTTTTCTACTTGAATGTCGCTCATTTGATCCGATTGCAGGCCCAAGTAGACAAAGTAAAGAGCACAAATCAACAGGAAACATTATCTTTGTGTCTGCACAGACAATGTATTCAAAATAACAAAGTAAATATCAAGTAAGCAGCACAGTGATAATTTAGTTGTATATTTCCTTGGAATCAAGCATGTTGCTATCTTCAGTAGATAGCACTGACATTCATGGAAAATATTCAAACATCCTTGATGATTGCTGATAATTTAGATGCACATTTTCTTGGGATCAGGTTATCATTGGTCAGTTAATATCAGTAGTAGCCTGGGGAGTAGTAAAGTATCCTTGTTGATTGTTAGTAGTTTAGATGCATATTTTCTTGGATACTTACCAGTTGCTATCTTAAGTAGACAGCACTGACACTCATTAAAAGTATCCTTGTTGATTGTTGGTATTTCAGATGTATATTTTTTTTGGAATCAAGCCAGTTGCTATCTTCAGTAGACAGGCACTAAACACTCCTGAAAAGTATAGATATATATTTTCTTGGACCCAGACTTGTATTTAAATAAAGGCACTTAATTTAATGCCCATGTGACCAGATGGGCACTGACATTACAGCGTCTAGACAGGATGTCTGGAAAAGTGACCTTTGGTACAGCGGGTGGTCTTCCTGTGTAGCACATCTACTGATCACTTGGTGGTCTTGGTATGGCGTGGGTCACGTGGGCATTAAATTTAGTGCCTTTTATTTAATACCCTATGGTAACTGTTTAGTAGACAGCACTGAAACTCCTGAAAAGTATTAAAACATCCTTTAAACTGATTGTTGGTATTTTTGATGTATATTTTCTTGGACTCAGACCTGTTGCTATCTTCAGTAGATAGCACTGATACTCCTGAAAAGCATCCTTGTTGATTGTTGGTAATTTAGATGTATATTTTCTTGGAATTAAGCCAGTTGCTATCTTCAGTAGACAGCACTGACACTCCTGAAAAGTATTAAAACATCCTTTTGGTATTTGAGATGTATATTTTCTTGGACCCAGACCTGTTGCTATCTTCAGTAGATAGCACTGACACTCCTGAAAAGTATTAAAGCATCCTTGTTGACTGTTGGTAATTTAGGTGTATAATTTATTGAATTTATGCCAGTTGCTATCTTCAGTAGATAGCACTGACACACCTGCAAAGTATTAGAAAATCCTTGATGATTATTGGTAATTAGGATGCATATTTTCCTGGAATCTGGGCAGTTGCTATCTTCAGTAGACAACACTTATTGCTCTGTAGACAGCACTGACACTCCTGGAAAGAATAAAATATCTGTGATGGTCATTGGTAATATAGATTTATAAGTGAACACATTATGTATTAGTGCTATTCAGAGATAACAGTGCTAGTAGAACTGCAATATATGATTGAAATAAATTAACAACCAGGTGGTTTCACTGCTTTCCATTGTCGGCAACATTTCCATTGAAAAGTAATGCTTTGCTTAACATTTCACTTAGCTTTTTGAGAAGACATCATTCAATAGACAGGTTAACACTCAGTAATGAATATCTTTGATCAGACTGTATAACAGAAGAAATAAATTTGCATTTTTTGGTCAGATAAACTCGCAACATGTGTTTGTCAAACCAAGTGACTTTGATCGCTTTCAGTACATTTTCATCAAGATATTAAGTAACAAATAGAATTTAATCAGGTGAATATGAATGCCTTTGATCAGTCTTACAGACTGTATATCTTCAACGATAGAACATTTATATTTGCATTTTTGTCGGATAAACTCACAACACGTGTTTGTCAAACCAAGTGACTTTGATCGCTTTCAGTACATTTTCATCAAGATATTAAGTAAACAAATAGAATTTAATCAGGTGAATAGAATGCCTTTGATCAGTCTTACAGACTGTATATCTTCAACGATAGAACATTTATATTTGCATTTTTTGTCAGATAAACTCACAACACATGTTTATCAAACCATGCGACTTTGATCGCTTTCAGTACATTTTCATCAAGATATTGAGTAAACAAATAGAATCTAATCAGGTGAAAATAATATGTGCGTGGGTTTGCAGCAGCTGGGATTGTATATATAAAATGATTGTTTGGAATGGAAAATGTCAAATTTGACTTTTATAAGTCAGTTTATATGCACTTAACTCAATATATAACTTTCTAATTAGGTGGCTTACTTTATTTTGTGTACAAGTCATGTAAATGAGAACAGCTGGTTGTTGAATCCAAATATTGTATATATAGCGGGAAATGTCCGCAAGGTTTTTATTTTGTGCTTTTCACGATTGAATTCAGAATCTTAAATTTAAAAGTCTTCGGAAATATTTTCGAAACCATAAATGCAAGAAATTGTACGCTGCTGAAAATAGTTAAAATCCCCGAAAAATTAATTCTGCTAAAATATACCACTGTACAGTACAATAGCTTGATACATTGGAAACAAATGAATTATTATGTTCAAAATTCTGTGACTGTATGTTGACAGTTAATAAGCACACTATCTCTGTATTGCTCCATAGGGATGTTGAATACACCAGACAAGATCTTGAATATAATAATAAAATACAATTTTAACCCCCTGAGCACTACCTGCTGATCTAACATTGCCTCTGATTGGTCAATTACGTGATAGCTTCACTTTAATCACCAAGCATTAAGAACGGAGAAGGCAAATAATTCACCCCAATTTTTGTGTGTGGTGAAATTATTCTAACAATGTTGCTGATTAGTCCAATTGATAATTAAAACTTCTTTTTGGCCAATCGGCAGGTAGTTCTCATGGGGTTAAACTGTCATTCATAAGACTATAAGCTATGATTACAAGTAGCATTCATATAATATAGAATATAAAAACCGGTGTAATTGATAAGAAAAGGTACACTCAGCTATGCTTACATGTTGCTCCTGGAGGGATCATATTGTGATACGCCTCCCAATTGTTTTACCAGGGGCCCAGGAAACTTTGCTCATAGGCGAGTTTGTTGTGTTGTTAAACATTGTCATACATTTATATGCATTGTTGGATAAGGTGTTGTGATGTTTCAATATATTGAAAAATATCAGTGTTTGTTTCAACATTGACTTATCACTGTTTTCAATCTATTGACATTGACAACGTTAATAACATGAAATTGTCAATGTTGTTGACATGGAAAGGGAATTAAGTAAGTTTCTAACACTTCTTCATACTTTCTTGATTAACCCAACACTGACCCATGCTTTTTGGTATCGGAAGTCAAAGGAGATCCAAATTTTTCAAGAAGAAGAAGAATTTTTGACTTGGCACCCCCGGGATTCGAACCTTTGACCCCCCGCATGCCAAGCAAACGATCGCGGACCGGTAGCTGGACGGGTTATTGCTGCCCGCCAGCAATTCCGTGAGCATGTCACACTTAGGGTGATTGCGTCATCGCAGACCCTGTGATGCATGCATTATCAGAATTTTTCATCATGGTATTTTGTGGTTTTTACTGGTGTTAGGGTTAGAAGACACTCTAATCTGGAAAAATACATCTTTTCTAACCCTAACACTGACCCATGCTTTTTGATATCGGAAGTCAAAGAAGATCCAAATTTTTCAAGAAGAAGAAGAATTTTTGACTTGGCACCCCAGTGATTCGAACCTTTGACCCCCCGCATGCCAAGCGAACGATCGCGGACCGGTAGCTGGACGGGTTATTGCTGCCCGGCCAGCAATTCCGTGAGCATATCACGGTGATTGCGTCATCGCAGACCCTGCAATGCATGCATGATCAAAATTTGTCATCATGGTATTTTGTGGTTTTTACTGGTGTTAGGGTTAATAAAGGGAATAACATTACAACCAAATCAGTGAAATCGCAGTAATATGTCACTGATAATAGTGAATGATATAAAACGATTGGGATTATATATATGTTATTTATTTCACTTGGTCTTATGCCCTGTCACCAACAAATTGCTGTAGCATTTCCTGCTGTGGAAAATGGGGAAACCTGGAACAAGCTTCACTGTATTTGAGCGTAATATCATGAGTTGATTAACACTTGCTTACTATGTGACACAATATGAGCCAGCCAGGCCAAAGGTGGTAATTGGGAAATTGAGATATAGCGAGCAAAATATAAGAATACTAGACATTGGCAAAGCTCATAACTTGCAACCAAATACACAGTAAGCTTGTGGTGTATAAAGGTCCATTCATACTACGTTGCAATTGCTTTGCGTTGCGTAGCATTGCTGCACTGCATTGTACTGCAATGTGACAAGTTGCATTGAGCTGCGGCAAAAAGTAATTGATATGTCAGCAACGCACTGCAAAGCAATTGCTGCGTGGTATGAACTGACCTAAAAGCTATCCACTTGGTCACTGTACAAGTAGATTTGAATAACACAAGGTTTAAAATTGGCTTCCTTAAGGGCTGATTGGGTCATATTGTGTCATAATTAATGTAATCCACGCTTCCATTGGTTTGCTAACATAACTAACCACTAGCTCCCTCTATATCTTATATCAGTTGACTTTATAGGTGGCTTTGACTCACTTGGTTATGGCAACTCACATGCACAGAAGTCACCTAATCATCTACAGATGCAGCCTATTTATATGTAAGTATTATGCAACCAGGTTGTCCATACGGACAAATTGGAGTTAGTTCTAGACCTCTTCAGTGACATCGTCAAGTTCAATCTCAGACTTCACTTCAATCTTGAGATTGACATTGAGTTATTCCAGTCGAAATCCATACCCCTGCTAAAGAAGACATGAGCTTCATCTCCCACACAGGGAGTGTGAATTTCAAATGGAGTCACCCATACAGGTAACCCCATTTGAAATTCACACTCCCTGTATCAAAGATTAAGTTCATGGGGGGGGGGGGGTGTATGGATTTCAACTGAAATATGGCCTTTGATAATAGAGAGTTTTTATGATAAAACCAGTGATCACTGGTTATATTCCTCAGTTACCATAGAGCTCCACCGTGTCTTGGTTTGCTTTCATCTTACTTTATTATTTTCTCTTAAAATGATCAGAAAACCTCCTTGGCAGTTGTCACTAATATTATGTAATACTTTTTGGCAAAGAATAAAATTAAAATTCGATCAAATTATACATTCTGGCTTTAAGAAGGGCCTGGTGAAAACAAGTAGTCCGGTCCTGTGTCTGTGTGGACGTAATTTCAGAGATTATTCTACTGAAAATGGGTAATGCTAACATGAAAAAACTATATATTTTTCCATCTCTTTTTTGTGAAAGGAAAATTATCTTGTAGATCTTCTGTCGCATATTATTATTAAACTATGTATATAATGCTTAATGAATTGTTCCTTTTTGAAGCTCGAGAAACGGCAATCCACCAAAACCCGCAAGCGACCCAGGATCAGGTTGGCTATTGAATATACTAATGATAACAAGGCACCAAAGTTGTATATTAACCATTTTACTAGTAACACCATGCAGTTTATATATTAATTTGCCGTGAATTCTGTCAACTAAAAATTGAAATTGATTTCCCTTTGGAGCACAGCACAATGATAATTGGGCTATTCCTTTTGAAATTCACACTCCCCCTGTGGAAGATTAAAAGTAGTTTGTCCACAGAGGGAATGTGGGTTTCAATTAGACTAGCTATTGGATAACAAGTAAAGCCGTACTGAGCAAAAATATGTGTCCAAATAATGAACACTAGCATACCTGCCAACTGTCCCTATTTAATAGGGACTGTCCCTATTTTTACTGAATCAAAAAGCATAAAAGATTTTACCATGTGTCCCTATTTTCGCAAAAATATAACTATAGTAATGTATAGGAAATTCAGGAATGTCCCTATTTTCAGATTTTTTCTCCCATTTGTCCCTATTTGTGAGGTATTATCGTTGGCAGGTATGCACTAACCAATTCCAGTTGAAAAACATACTCACAATGTGGTATTTGCAGAGCCTTATTTCGATTAAAACAGTTCTTCAGATTTGGTAAATTTAATTTTGCTCAGATTTAATATCTGAAAATTGGTATTATCGATCATTTAGCTTATCACATACATTTGAGCAAATTCAGAGTTTGGCATTGACAACAGTCATTTAATAATTGTTAAAAGGTGATAAAAAAACACGTACAGATGGCACAGGTATTAATAAAGACAAAATTTAATTTATTCAAGTTATTCTTTGTTTGGAAACCATGGTTATGTATGAACCAAAGCAGAATTATTCACCATGTTAAGGGATCTAAAATGAGCATTTATTGCGTTTCGACAGTATTTTTTGTGGGACATGAGAACACCTCGGACCTGTCGAATTGCATTCTGAATCTGAAGCATGTCTTTCTGATATCAAATAATTTTCATTTTTTGAAAATCACAATATAATACAAATTTTATGACAAATTATAAAATTTGATATTTTTCAAATTTTTGATATATAACAGTCCTCGAAGTAAATTATATAAATCTAATGATATATTCTTAAAGTGTATGTAGCAGGAGGAAAAGCAGGCGGTCAATTGAAAATGTTGACCTTCCATATTGAAGATATGGATTTTTTTCCCAAAAAGACCTAATTTTTTTTGGTGTTTTGGGAAAAAAATCCATATCTTCAATACGAAAGGTCAAAATTTTCAATTGATCGTCGGTTTTTCATCCTACCTACATACACTTGAAGTATAAATCATCAGATTTATTAAGTTTACTTCAAGTACTGTTAAATATCAAAAATATCAATTTTTAATGATTTGCCATAAAATGTGTATTAAATTGCGAATTTCAAAAAATCAAAATTATTTGATATCAGAATGACATGCTCCGTATTCAGAATGCAATTCGATATGTCTGATGTGCTCTAATGTCCCACAAAAAATACTGTCCAAACGTTCATACCCCAGCCCTTAATGAAATAAGCATGGACTATTTTGAACAAATTTGCCTACTTTGGTGAAGCAATTTAGGCAAGCAGTTTTCAGAAAATTGTCACCTTTAATGGTGTAAGTCCAAAGAACAAAATTGAGTAAAACAAAGTAATAATCCAAATAATCATGGTTAGCAAAAGCCAAATTTGGGCTACTACACTTGAAATCCTTACACCCCCTATGGAAGACATGACCTTAATCTTCACAGGGAGTGTGAATTTCAGACGGGGTTACCGGAATGGGTTGCCACATCTACACCCTCTGTATGAGAGATTCAGGTCATCTCTTCCATAGGGGGTGTATGTATTTTAACTGGAATATTCAAATTGGCGGCTATTCAGATGTTTGGATGTGTATGACTGCTTGTTTGCGGGCTTTCTTGCTGGCTTATGTGACCTACCTGTGCCATGCTGTTGGTTCTTAGGCTTGCACAGCATATTTTTCCTCAAGATATTTTTATGGCACTGGAGTGATGAGATTGGACAATCTAATGCACTTCAGGAATGTAACTTTTCAGGCTTTTGCCTGAATTCAGGCATTTTTGTTGTCAAGAATTACTCAATTTCTTTTATTTTCAGTCCGTTTTAGGGCCATTCTGGTCATTTTCACACCGTTTTTCAGGCTTTTTGTCAATCGTGGACTTACATCCCTGGCACTTGCACTCCAACCACCATTAAAATCCACCCACACAAAAAACGAAAGAAAAGGTACCCTGGTTCTTGCAAACTAATACCGTACTGACGCGAGTATAGTCCCACCTTCGAGTAAAGTCCCACCCCAAATTTTCGAAAAATTCAAAAAAAAAAAAAAAAAAATTCAAGATGTTTTGTATTTTAATATGAAAATTGATAATTTGTATTCATGTCATACTCTATTAATGATTTCAAAATGCATTCAAATTCAATGCATCAAGGCCAGTACGGTAATAAAAATTATAATAAATCAGTATTTTTAGAGCACTTGCCTCAATTGCACAGTACAAAAACCCAATGAGTAAGAGAAAACATGCACGCACTAAACATTAATTTAGAGGTGTTATTCAACACTTCCTCGGGTAAAAAAATACGACAATTGTCACATGTCGACACTTGTAATGAGATTTTTAAAATGCTGATAAAAGTTGATAGATCAGCTTAAAATCATGCCAATATGAGTTACGATCACTGATTCCAGTTGTAAACATACTTCCTGGTTCATTCTACTTCTGGGTTCGGGTCAACTTCGGGAGGTAATTTTTGAATTTCCGATGAAAACATGATCTTACAGTAAGCTTATTCTGACAAAATAGCATGGAAATTTCAATTTTTTTTCTTTTTGATATGTGTCGTAAAGTGTTAAAAAGGGAGGCCGTGTGTCCTGAACTCGCCACCCTTAGCGCTACATGACAAATATTATGAATTTTTACACCAACCAGGTTTCTAATTAGATTATCTCGACAATCATCAACCCTAAACTAGCAAAAGCATACATTTTTGGAAAGCTGAAGGCATAAGCAATTCAAATATATACATTTAAACTCATTATACAGGGTGACCTGCAAGTTGAACAGGGTGGAATAAGAAAGATTTTGATAAAAAATGGGTCGCTCATGCATCGCTTATTACCAATTTACAGTAATAAACTGGAAGTAAGCAACATTCATTTGGTTAGAGGATATGGAGAGCCAACTGACTTTGGAAGAAACCAAAATCACAGCTGTTTGGTAATCTCGGAATATAGGGTGTCCCAAAGTATGTTAGATTTTTTTACAATTCAACATATTTTGAACCTAAACATTTTCCCCCTAACCCATACAGAAAAAATATGTCCATATTTAGATTCCTCGTCAAATTTCCCTTCAGAATATACTCTTTGACTATGATAGGATAAGTAATTAAAATTTTACAGTAACCTTTAGATTTTGAAGACATCTGCATTACTTACTGCAGTGTATAATATGACAACGGGTAGTTTTGTATGGAAAAGTTTGTATTTTCTAGACTAAACCAATCATAAATGATTAAAAACAATTAGTAGAATTGTTTAACTGTAAGGCCATGAGTCTTTTAGATGCTAAATAGAGTCCAAATCCAATTTACAGCCTTTACAGAAGCAGATTACGCACTAAAAATACCAATCCCATAGAGTTTGTGTGTACCACATCCCCACCACCACATCCCCACCACCGCCACCCTGCCCATTCTGAATTCTATGAAGCACAGTGTCAGTATTAAAAAAGTTCAAGTATTTCTTTTTACAGGGTTGAAAGTGCATTTTATTTAGCAATACAATGAGACCACAAGCATGACAATAACTTCTTGCTTGACAGAGATATCATCATTGGTTTTGAGTCGACTTTGGCAAAATGTAACGTCGCCACCTTTTTTTGGTGGCGAGCTCAAGACACACGCCCGGGACAGTTTATTTTGACATGTCGGATTTAGGGTCATGTTGGCGATAATATGACACATGACAATCTATAACACCTTTACTAAACATGAGAATGATTTCCCTACAACATACAAATTTGACATGAATTGCAATTTCTGAAAATGGGGATTCAATATTGTATTCGTAAAGCAAATATTTTAACATTGGCTGACGAGGAATTGTAATAGAACATTAGTGAAGCACTGAACCCCGTATGATGTAGAGATCGTTAGCATAAGTATATGTACTCATTAAAGAGTAACTTTATACACAGTGTAGATGCAGTCAATGGGCTATTCCATTTAAAAATCACACTACCTCTGTGCAAACCTTTGGAAAGATAAACCACAGGGGAGTATGTATTTCAAATGAAATGAACACATTAGCAGCTCCATTTGAAACCCACCCTCCCTAAATGAAAGATTTAGGTTGAATCTTTCTCAGAGTGTAGAAGACAGAGATGTAGCTACGGTGGGCAGTGGCGGACGGCGGCAGAGCCCAGCACTCGGATTTAGAGCCCACCACTGATAAACCATTTAAGCTCTAGCAAAAATTTCAAAATCACATAGAATTTGGGCAAATTTAGGCAATTTCCAAAAAAATGGTAAATTTCACGAAAAATTCCCTCAAATACCAGCGGGCACTAAAAAGCCTCTAGCTACAACCCTGGTGGAAGATATTTCCAAAATCTTCTACAGGGGGTGTGAATTTTTTTAATAGAACGGCCCATTATGATTGGCTACTGTTTGATATGCACCATTTTTCAGTCAATTGCTGAAATTGAGGAATTAAATCTGCAACACTATTACCCATGAATTCGAAAAATAATTATAAGGACATTCTAACTAATTTATTTTTTTAAATATTTTTACACAAATATCCGTAAAAATCTGTTTTTTAAAAACAATTCGTGTGAATAATTGTGTTGTTTTAACACAAATTAACACTTTAAACTAGTCACAATATTTTCATTATGTGTTTGAAAGTTTCAAGTACAGAATTTTAGTCGAGGGGGGGGGATAAAAAATCCAAATAGAAAAAATAATTTCAAAAAACATATTCCATATTGAATTTCTCATTTTTTGCACATACGTGTTTTGTGAGCCTGATGAAACGGAATGATAATAACCTTGGAATTCAGTAATACGATCCACGAAGCAACAGTATTACTTGTAAAACATGTGGTAAAATGTTATCCAGAATAGCAAGATGAAAAGAATACTAACAATACACACTATTTGGGTGCACATGTAGGTCTCTTGGCTTACGGCGACAGGTATATGAAGTGATTTTAAATGCAAGAAAGCCCTAAATGCAATAGCTGCTAGGTGTCATCAGCAGGCCCGTATGCAGGATTTTTTGTTGGGGGTGCTAATTTTGAAAAAAGTGGACTTTTTTCACAAGGGGGGGGGGCAATTTTGTGAAAAGTGGACTTTTTTCACAAAATTTGGACATTTTTTGACCAAAGAAGCATAAAAAACCTGATTTTTTTGCTCGCTATGCTCCCAAATTATGATATTTTGGGACTTTTTGTATACTTTTGCAAATTTGGGGGGGTACACCTCCTCATGCACGGGTCTGGTCATCAGTGTGATATGTCAAGTAAAATGAGTCAGGAATATTGATTTTGAGATATAGCCAATAACTATTCCACTTCCATTGTATTGAGCAACACAAAAATGGCCATATCTCTGGAAAGGTTAAGTCTAATTATGATGGGGTGTCAGCAAAATAAAGCTCTGAGAATGGCTGTTGATATTGGAGACACAGTTAGCTTGATCACATTACATTTATGCAATATAAGATGTAGAAACAGTGGTGTAGCCAGGTTTTCGGAACCGGGGGGGGGGGGGGGGAGCAAATTTGTGAATGTACCGACAGAAAATCTAAATTGTTGAACCCAATTGTTTTTTGCAAATGCGCTCAAGAATCTTAAAAGTGGGGAGAGGGGGTTGGAAACCAAAAACTTGTCCAGAAACAATTCAACACTTGTTTATATGCCAATATAAGTTCTTCAATATGGCAACATTTAAAAAAATTGGTTATTTCGAACATTAACAAAAAAAAAACAAAGAGTTACAACTGAACCGCAAATGATACACATGAAATTTGTTAATTGTTGATCCCCAATTTTTTTCAAAAGGTATCTTTGTGCGTACCGACGACCTGCAATGTACTGATTGTCCATGATTTATTCGCACTGACCCCCACTGGCTTTGCCACTGTTGAAACTTAAATTTCTATAAGGCAGCTATTCCTTGCATTACCCCTTGATATTAGCTTTATAAAAGTTATCAAATTCTTGGCACAGAGCGGAAACTTATATTATCAAATTAGGTGAATGACACACACAGTGATACTAACCAACGGCAAAGAAAAGAATTCAAGAATTGGTTGACATATCGATGCGACAAGAGAAGACATGGCACGGTATAATATTGAAAACTTGAATTGGGGGCTAACAGGTCTTTATGCCTAATAGAGGGAAACTTCAAGTATTTGGTTTAAAGGGGCAACTCTAGAGTCTAGTTGTAGTAGGCCGGGATGTATGGAAAATTTGCTTAGAAAGCATATATACGTGAAAGGATTACATTGAAACTATCAGGTATTTTTGCCTCAAAGAGGGAAACTTCAAGTATTTGGTTTAAAGGGGCAACTCTTATAGTTTGGAGTTGTGGGAGGCCGGGATGTATGAGAAATTTGCTTAGAAATAAGCATTATGAGATACGTGAAAGGATTATATTGAAAACATGAATTGGGGCTATCAGGTCTTTTTGCCTCAAAGAGGGGAACTTGGAGATGCGCTTTTAGTGTTTGGTTTTAAGGTGCAACTCTTTATAGTTTGGAGTTGGGTGAGGCCAGGATGTGATTAATTGGAGACAAGCATAGATGGGAAAGTATAATAATGAAAACTTGAATTAAGGCTAACAGGTCTTGTAGCCTATAAGAAGGAAACGCAGAGAGATGCTATTTGATATAATGATGAATCTCCACAAGGCTACCCTATAGTTTGGAACTGGAAGCGGGAAAATATCAAAAATGAGCATAACGATGGCTCCTTGCTTTGGTCTACACAAATCAATACTTCCTCCGCAATGTCTTTTGTTTCCCATTGAATTTCATCACAATTAATTATCTTCTATAGTGCCCTGGCGACTTTATGCTCGTAGTGCCCTGGCGACTTTATTATGTTTATGCTCATTTTGTGGGAGCAGGTGATTGTGAGTTGTGGCTTTCTGGCTCTCAACCCTCAATATATCTTCCACAACTGGGGAGTATTTCAAATGTAACTTATCTAATCTATTTGAAAACCATACTCCCTCTGCGGAAAAACAAAAAACTGTAGCTATAAATCTTCTATAGGTGAGTGTGGATATCAACTGAAAGAGCCCATAGCTATAAGAAGTAAAAAAAACGCACTTGGTTTAAAGGTCAAGCTCTACTAGACTATTCATTAAGTTTGGAGTTGGGGCTTGAAAATATAGAAAATTTGAAGAGTGGGTTATGAATTTTATTAAATGTGTTGTGGACATGTACAGACATGAACTTGGCTTTTTGATTACACCTGTAGGTGTTTGGCCTGAAATAGGCAAACTTAAAGAGGAAGCCCGGCCAGAGCAGTTCTTCTGGGGTGAACCTAACTCGCCTGGTTATCCAATTAATCAGTGACAAGGTTATCTCTGAATTTGACAGGTGCCAATTGATGCAGTAAATGAAAATATCAATTAGCACCTATCAAATTCAGAGATAACCTCGTCACTGATTACTTGGATAATCAGGCAGGTTTGGTTCACCCCAGAAGATCTGTGCTGGCGGGGCTTCCTCTTTAATGATAGGCTTTAAATATTTAGTTGAAAGGCACAACTCCACAAAACTGTCCCTATAGTTTAGATTTTGGGTTAGGAAAATGTCACAAATTGGTTAATCATTACCGTAACTACACCACATGCTACAAAATACTACAGCTGAACGCCACTGCGCATGCATGCATCCCACATGATGTGATGACGCAATCAACATAAGTCATATACGCACAGATTTGTTGGGAGGGGTCTCGGGTTTGAATCCTATCCCCCCAAAACAACTTCTTTGTTCATCTTCTCTCTTCATTCATTCTTTGCCTTCTTTTTTCCCCTTCCATTTGCCAAAGAGCATTTTGAGAGTTAAGGTTAAGAGTTAAGTATAGAGATGAAGAGTATAATATGTAAACTTGAATTTGGGAGTAAACTGATCAGAAGAAAGACACTTGAACATGTGTTACATCTATAAATATTCAATTTAAATGTGTAACAAATCCACTAGGCTATCCCTATATTTTGGACCTTGATGGGGAGAGGAAATTTAAACTACATCATGACAAGAATTTGTTGGGAGCAAGTGGGAACTTGTTTTTTAAAAGTAAAAATGGGAAGTTGAAGTAAGGCACTAACTCTATAGAGACGCGGAGTGAAAGAACAGTTTACTATTTAGCAGATAGGTGAGGTCTGCTTGTTTCTGTAGACAAGGGGCAGTCTTCATTGAACGGCTCTTTTCAGAGTCATCAGTAGGAAAGGGGCGGTCTACATGTCCCATTCTTAGGTACTTTGTCCTGAAGAAGTCAGAGCTACTCCTGACGAAAGCTTGACAGTTCTAAACTTGTCCGACCGGCGAACCTGCTAAAAAACCACTAACAGTTTACCATGTTAACCAACACAAAGTGTTAAAATTAAACAAAGCAACAAATGAACACAAATCCTGGCAGGCACACAACCCAACTTGCACAAAAAAAAAAGCAAAGGGATAAGCCTGCATGGGATTTGGACCCACAGCCTTCTAATCACTAGACCGATACCCTATCCATAGGCTACCAGGTCCCACAGATAAACAGTAGTTGAAACTAGGTACTATAATTATGTAGGGAAAAATAGTGCACATAGAATGTATATGATAAAATGGTCCATTTTTGGGTGACAGATACTCGCCAAACTTGAGAAATTTCACATTAAAGCCACTTCCAGTTTTCTATTATGTTCCTCAAAAAGAAGCACCACTAACAAGGCAAAGATACTGGGATTGCAATTATATCATGCAAAGACGTAGACGTATCCTACAAGAAGGTTTTATTAAATAACTGAGCTGATTAGGACCTGTTTTTAAAAAAAGCGAAAGGAAAAAACCACATGGTTCATTATGCCTTTCTTGTTTTTACTCTCTTCGCTTTCCCTGGTGCAGTTCTACTTGAAATCCTCGGTGCAAATTCACCTGTCTTCTGTCGCTACAAAATGCTCAATGAATTTGTTACATTTATTAAAACCCCTTTTCTCTCATTTTATTTATTTCTTGGTGCATTAATCACATTTCTACTATACTTTTGTTTTCCCAAATGCAATCGATTTCTGTGTTAACATGCTTACTGTTGCATTATTTCAATCATTACCTCTCCCCAAACACACCTAATTTGACATACATGGCTTTTACTTTCAAAAATTACCTAACAACATTATTTTTCACCACTTTACACATGCATTACATCTCTTTGTTCGCATCACACATTTCATTGCTTTGTCTCACCACTGTATCTCTTATCCTTTTGTACACACCACACATTTCATTGTTATTTTTCTCATCCCTGTATCTCCCGTCCTATTGTTTGTATCACACATTCTATTGTTGTCTTTACTCACCTTCCCACCTCATCCTTGTTGTTGTACTTATCCCCATTGGATTTCCAACTGATACGCTCATATTTTCTTACCCTTACCCCGGTTCACACCTGCAGTTTGTTTGTATCACAAATCGCAAGGTACGTTCAGACAGTAACATACTATCAATGGTAAACTTACCTGCGACAAGCAATTTTGTATCCTTTTGCAACGAGGCATGTACACGCAGTATACCATCAATCATCGGCCATTTTACCTGAGAACATAGATAGTGAAAGAGTACTCCTTCAATATCTTTGCTTAGAGTAAGCTTTACGCCAGTAATTTTCATAT